>NC_142691.1:39401439-39704469 GCF_056320005.1 Nelumbo lutea
ATGATCATCTCTTAATCCCATTAGGAGGTGCTTATCCAAATCATATTTGGATCAGCCTTCTCTTCTAGTGATAAGGATAAACCTTTATCTTATTTGCATATTAGATTAGCTTTATCCTAATCTTATTAGGAGGTTTCTACATCTAAATCACATTCAGATTTGGACTCTCTGAGTGGATAGGATTAAGACCCTATCCTAACTGCTAATCCTTCTCAGAATTCACCCCATTAATTAACTAAATTAATAGCCCAGTTCGAAATGGGCTTTAGGCCCATTAAGCTTATGTGCCCACTTAACCTTCCTAACTGCTGCCCAGTTGGGCTTCCTTGTATGGCGTGGGACCCAAGCATTGATCTACACATCAGCCACATGGGTTCGGCCCAACCTTTGCTACAAGGCCTGGTCGAATACACTGTTAAGACAGTGCACCCCCTGAAACCCATCAAATGGGCTCTATGGGCCCAACACTTACCCTAAGTGGTCCCTGGGCCAAGCCACCTTGTAACACCGAGGGACTGTGGGCAGATGCAAGATTAGCCCATCAGGTATTATCCTTAATGGTCTTACACTTAACCTCTCAGCCCATAATGATCTTACACTGCCCGACAAGAGAGGACCTCTCCCTCGGCTGCAAACATTTTAGAAACCATAATATATATACTTTTATATCTCATATAAAATATACATTGCAAAAAAACTCTCAACGGTTGAAATCGGCTGCCGACAGTCATGGTTTCCAACAGTGAGAGCACATCCCCGATCATTACCTTGGTCCGAAGCTGATCCTGTCACTATGAACACCCACTCAGATGAAATCTCGGATTGTCCCAACATACCCAGGTTTTGACCCCCGCTAAGGATCTCACTGATTGGTACATCAAAGACAGCCCGATCCGACACCTAGTGCAGTATCATAATCGAGTCTAGGGGTCGGGTGTAACTTTCCAGTTTTTCCCATCAATCTCCAAGGTCCAGGGCAATACTGGAAATCTTGTCCAGTTCAAAGATTCAACTAATCCCACACTGTATGTGCCTAAGGTCTCACCCCGGTAGCTGAGACAAGCCACCCCAACCGACTTGGTGGCACCACAGTGTCAGCCTTGTCAGGATAGATCTCCCCAGACCGACCCACTGGCTGTGAACATTCTAAACTAACACGAGTCTCAATAACTGTCCAGTTTAAGGGTAATACACAGAAACATACCAAGGGAACATGAATCAAATATGTACTTTTATTGATTTACAATAAACTCATAAAGTACATCAATTTTGATTGAAGCTAAGGACATAGAAAACTGTCTAACAAATGGATAACCCATTTTCTGGTGCGTTTCCTCATTATATTCAGTAAGATCTCCATTCAGGAATGCAGTTTTGACATCCATTTGCCAAATCACATAATAATGGTATGCTGCTATACCTAGCAGGATTCTAATGGATTTAAGCTTGGCCACAGGTGAAAAGGTTTCCTCATAATCGATGCCCTCTTTCTGAGTGTACCCTTTCGCCACCAGACGAGCTTTGAAGGTCTCAACCCTACCATCGGAACCCTTCTTCCTCTTGTAAATCCATTTGCATCCAATTGCTTTTACCCCGGAGGGCAGATCTACTAGAGTCCAGACTCCATTGGTCTCCATTGAGTCCATTTCTGCTCTCATGGCCTCCACCCACTTATGGGAATCTATGTCCAACATAGCCTCCACGTAAGTCACGGGATCCTCCTCACTAGTCAAGGTTTCCACCAGGTAACTATCCTGGTCATAACCATAATGGATCGGTGGCCTGGATACCCGAGTGGTTCTCCTAGGTTGGTCATTACCCGAAACTTGTGGGACATCTCCCACTGCTCCTGAGCTCTCCTCATCAAGAACAATTTCCTGACGATGGGTGTCCAGGATATAATCAGTTTCCAAGAACTGGGCATTTCGACTGCAGAACACTTTCTACTCACTTGGGTCATATAAAAGGTAACCTACAGAGCCTTCTGGGTAGCCTACAAACAGGCAACGGCTGGTCTTGGATTCCACCTTGTCTACACTCGTTCTTTTAACGTGTGTTGGACCCCAAATCTTCAAGTGTCTAACACTTGGTTTCTTTCTGGTCCAAAGTTCATATGGAGTGTTCGAAACCGATTTGGTTGGAACCCGATTCAGCACGTAAATCACAGTCCCTAATGCGTAACCCCAAAAGGATGTGGGTAACTCTGAGTGTATGAGAAGTGACCGGACCATATCCAATAAGGTCATATTCCTCCTCTCTGAAACACCGTTAAGTTGTGGTATAGCAGGAGGAGCTAATTGTGATACTACCCCATTGTCCTTTAAGTAGTCCCTGAACTCGTTAGAGAGATTCTCGCCACCTCGATCAGATCGAAGGGCTTTAATTTCTCTCCCCAACTGTTTCACGACCTTTTGTCTAAACTCTTTGAACTTTTCAAAGGATTCAGACTTGTGTCTCATTAGGTACACGTAACCATATCGTGAGAAATCATCTGTGAAGGTGATGAAATACACGTGTTGATTCCGCGTCCTAACACACAGGGGACCACATACATTAGTATGTATTAGGTCAAGTGTGCCTGTACATCTTTCAGGCTTACCGTCAAATGGCCGTTTTGTCATCTTGCCTTGTAGGCAAGGCTCACAGGTGGGAAGATCTTCTACAGTTAGAAAATCCAAAGGACCATCCTTTACCAACCTTGTGATTCTGTCAACACCGATGTGGCCAAGTCGGTAGTGCCACAGACACGTGGGATTAACTATTTCACAGGCTCTCTTCTTGGGGATTTCAACCGACGTAGTTTCGGTTATGTTAGTTTCTAGAGAAGGATGTAGAACATAGAGACCGTTCTCTAGTTCCCCGTATGCGATGAATCTGTTATTTCTTTTAATAGTAATCGTATTACTAAAGAACACAAAATAACCATTTGCACACAGTTTTGAAACAGAAATCGAATTTCTTCTTAAGTTTTGTACATAAAGACAATCTTTGAGTACAATTTTTCCTTCTCTAAAAATTAACTCCACGGTTCCTATTGCCGCGGCTACAATAGTTGTAGTAGTCCCCAAGTAGAGACTAACTTCTCCTTCACTCAGCCTTCTGCTTACCTTGAACCCCTGCAGTGAGTTACACACATGAGTTGAATCCCCGAAGTCAATACACCAGGACGCAGAAGTTACCAATAAATTGGTTTCTATAACACAAGTTTCAAAATTTCCTTTCTTGGATTCCAGGTAGGCAGGACAATTCCGTTTCTAGTGGCAGGTCTTCTTGCACAAGTGACATGCATCTAATGCTTTGACTTTCTTCTGCCTTTTGCCCTTGGTGGCTTTTTTCTAAGGCTTCTTTGCCTTCCTCTTTCTCTTGCCCATTTTGCTAGCTTCAACAAGCATAGCTACAGGCTCATCCTTTTAAAACAGTTCTTCAACTCTTTGCAACATATTGTTGAGCTCTTGCAAGCAGATATTCAGCTTGTTCATGTTATAGTTCATGATGAACGGATTAAAGGAATGAGGCAAAAAATTAAGGATAGCATCTATCTGGGTTGCGAGGTCTATCCTGGATCCAAGAGCCTCCAGTTCGTTCATGTAAACCATCATCCGAAGACAATGGTCGTGAACTTGTTGGCCCTTGGACATTTGAGTGGTCATGAACTGCTTCAAGACCTTTTACCGAGTAGAAGGATTATGCTCTTCATACATCGTCCTTAGGCTGTCCAATATGTCCTTGGCAAGTTCGATCTGATCGAACTGCCTCTGTATTGGGTTGTCCAAGGAAGCGATGATGTAACACCGGGCTAGGGAGTTTTTCTCCTCCCATTCCTGATAGTCTCTCCTTCAGGCCTCAGAAGCCCTGTCTCCCGGACGCTCCGGGGAAGGATTCTTTGCCACTTTGTCCAACTTTTCTGAAGCTAGGACTAGCATAAGGTTCCTGTACCAGTCGGGGTAGTTTGGGCCCTTAAGCTTGTTGTCATCAAGAAGCTTTGCAAAAGATCCGTTTGCCATTTTCAGATAAAAGAGCAAACATTAGCCCACAACCTAATTTGATTCATGTTCATTTCATAGATATGGATTTTAATCTACGATCCATTTCCATTTATTCATCTTTGAGATTTCCCTCCTTTCTCAGTGACGGAGACTACAGGTTGTCTCTGGATATGTGGGAAATCACATAGGGTGCATGGAGCCAAATGTTTCAGCTGACCTTTCTGTGAAGGATCATATCCACTCATCATATGAGTTTTCCCTTTGGCCTCTGTCAGACAAGGTTCAGAGCCGTTTTTATGTAAACCTTTCTATCCAGTGAGTGCTTGCCCATCATATTCGTGAACGCCAAGGTACCGTGAGAGAGTTCCCATTTTCTGGTGAAGCCCCTCCCACATCGGTCTATGACGCCCCTATCATCTTACGAAACACTCAGACAAGCCCAACAGCAAATGGATAGCCCATTTTCTGGTGCGTTTCCTCATTATTAAAGGATCCATCCTCATGCTAATGATGGAAGGCCTTTAGAGAGTTCATCATATGAATCTCCCTATCACATGCACTCATATTAGCTGGAGGGAACAAAATTACGCCCTAGTTTGATTTAGGTCAAACCAAAGTGGCTCCCACTGACTTTCATAAAGCCAGATTTCGGTGGGCCTTAAATCGGCTAGGGTTCCGCATGTGACCTCTTGATGAGGTGTGGGGCCCACCATTGAGGGAAGTCATCCAATGACCAAAAGGGACACCATGGCAATGATGTGCATTCAGCCATGGTGTGCGCAAGAGCCACTGTCGAATGAGCATGGGCCAAGTACTTATGGCCCATGTACGCAGCACATCACACATCCATACATCTCATGTAGGGGATAAATTGATCCAATCAATTAATTATCTGTAAAGCCCGTTGGAAGCCCGTTAAAATTCCATAATATTAACCATTAATATTATCTAGGTATATGGGCTGAATTAGGGTTACCCAGTTCGGCCCATATAGTTTTATCCTTTAAAATGGGCTTTTAAAGTTTTAACTATTTAAAACTGGGCCTTTACAGGCTGGGCCGAATTAACCATTTAATTAAATATCAATCCTTAGGCCCATTAGTGGGAAAATTAGGGCTGACTTTCAGCCTTGATTAAACCCTAGAATTGGTCCAAACAGTTTGAACCAATCTTGGTTCGAATGGGTCTAGGGTTTGATTTTTAATTAAATCCTTAATTCAAGAAAATAATCTGAAATTAAATAACTGATAAAAGAAAAACAAAAATAGTTAATCAGGGTTGTTCACACACTCCATCCTGCAAAACAGAGGTTAGATCACAGATTGCAGTTTCTCAAACTACATATCGCAGATAGCGAATCTCCCATCTACGAAATCTCCTTCTCTGTGCCGCCATCTTCGATCCAAAATTAAAAATAAATAGAAATCCTATTTCTATTAATTATTACATCAGATCAAATGCCTATACATTGAGTCTAAAAATTAAAAAAAAAATTTACAGACCAACTGTAATAAATTCAATTAAAAAACTGCATATCTTGTAGTTCTCCCTATGCAAATCAAGATTTCGATCTCCTCTTGTACGGATAGCCCATAAATCTAAAAAATTATAAAGAACTATTCTAAATAATAATCAGATTTATTTAAAATTAATTTCAGATTATTTGCCCATCTATTTTGGGAACAAATTTCCCAAAACCCATATCTGCGCAAATTGGGTAGAACGCCTTCTCCCTATTTGCGCAGGTTCAGATCTGAAACAAAATGGCTCAAGATTTGAACCATGGCTCTGATTCCACTGAAGGGATAGGAAATCCATCATATGGACGCCCAAGATTGCGGAATAAAGGGGGGCGAATTGCAAAAGTTTTTCTTTCCCTTCAACTGGGAATCAAATTCCCTATTTAGAAAATCATATTTTCAAGGATCATTCTTGAACCATAAACTGAACCAGATCTGAACCAAAAGGCGGACAGAGAGATAATACCTGATACAGAGAAATAATATCTCTCAACGGAAGTGTTCATGCCCAAGGTAGAAACCAAAATCTACTCCCACTGAAGATGGCGCAGTGTAGGGTGGAGCAGAATCAGCAGTGTCCTTCCTAAGAACTTGATTCTTCCCAAGAATCACCTGGACGACTAGTGAATACAACTCTTACCAATCTTTTCTCCAAAAGATTGGAATCAAGATCTGATCTTGATTTCTCCCAAGCAATGGAGATCGAACTGCTATAGGCGGCGGCTGCAAGAAGGAGGCGGCTAGAGAGAATTTGCAGGGTGCAGAATTCTCTCCTCTGTGATCTCAGCTCTGAAGACAAGACTGTTGCTGGTGATTCTGTGTCTAAAGGCTGCTGCCCCCTCTTCCTTTTATAGATTTAAAGGGATCAGTTCCTAATCCCATTAGGAGTTGCTAACCCAAATCATATCTGGATTAGAAGTCCCTTTAAGATAAGGGATAAACCTTATCTTATCTACAGATTAGATCAGCCAGTTCCTAATCTAATTAGGAAGTTTCCAAATCTAAATCTCATTTAGATCTTGGACTCTCTGAGTGGATAGGGTGTAGGCCCAATCCTATCAGCTGATCTTATCTCAGAAATCGCCCCTTAAAGACTAATCAAATTAGCCCAATTCGAAATGGGCTTAAGGCCCATTTAGGGTTATGTATTCATTAAACCTTCCAAACTGCTACCCAGTTGGGCTTCCTTGTATGGCATGGGACCCAAACATTGATCTACACATCAGCCACATGGGTTCAGCGCAACCTTTGTTACAAGGCCTGGCCAAATACACTCTTATGGACAATGCACCCCCTAAAACCCATTAGATGGGCTCTATGGGCCCAACACTTACTCTAAGTGGTCCCTGGGCCAAGCCACCTTGTAACACCATGGGACTGTGGGCAGATGCAAGATTAGCCCATCAGGTATTATCCTCAATGGCCTTACACGTAACCTCTCAGCCCATAATGATCATACACTACCCGACAAGAGAGGACCTCTCCCTCGGCTGCAAGGAACAGTGTTGCACTCTCTCAAGTATGGATCCCGAGAATTAAAACCTTTTGCAAACATTTCAAAACCATAATATATATATACTTTTTATATCTCATACAAAATATATTTTGCAAAACAAATCTCAACGATTGAAATCGGCTGCCGGCAGTCTTGGTTTCCATCAGTGAGAGTGCATCCCCGATCATTACCTTTGTCCGACAAAGGGGCTGATCCTGTCACTATGATCACCCACTCAGATGAGTTCTCAAACTGTCCCAACATACCCAAGTTTTGACCCCCGCTAAGGATCTCACTGATTGGTATATCAAAGACAACCCAATCCGACACCTAGTGCAGTATCATAATCGAGTCTAGGAGTCGGGTGTAACTTTCCAGTTTTGCCCATCAATCTCCAAGGTCCAGGGCAATACTGGAAATCTGGTGTAGTTGAAAGATTCTATTAATCCAACATTGTATGTGCCTAGGGTCTCACCTCGGTAGCTGAGACAAGCCACCCCAACCGACTTGGTGGCACCATCGTGCCAGCCTTGTCAGGATAGGTCTCCCCAAACCGACCCACTGGCTGTGAACATTCTAAACTAACACGAGTCTCATTAAGTGTCAAGTTTAAGGGTATTACACAGAAACATACCAAGGGAACATGAATCAAATATGCACTTTTATTCATTTACAATAAACTCATAAAGTACATCAATTTGATTGAAGCTAAGGGCATACAAAACTGTATAACACTTCCTATAAACACAGGGCTCATCCGTATTTTGCTCAAAGTCTAACTTTTTTACAGTAGAGTCAAACCGGATGTTCCAACTCTTACAAGCTTGCTTAAGTCCATGTATGGATCTATTTAATTTACATACCATGTGTTCCTGACCCGTTGCTATGAAACCTTGTGGTTGCTGCATATAGATATCTTCAGTAAGATCTCCATTTAGGAAGCGGTTTTGTCATCCATTTGCCAAATCTCATTGTTATGGTATGCTGCTACAGCTAGTAGTATCCTGATGGATTTAGGCATGGCCACAGGCAAAAAGGTTTTCTCATAATCGATGCCCTCTTTCAGAGCATACCCTTTTGCCACCAGACAAGCTTTGTAGGTCTCAACCTTACCATTGGGGCCCTTCTTCCTCTTATAGATTCATTTGCATCCAATTGCTTTTACCCCGGGGGGTGGATCTACTAGAATCCAGACTCCATTAGTCTCCATTGAGTCCATCTCAGCTCTCATGGCATCTACCCACTTTAAAGAATCTATGTCCAACATAGCTTCCGCATAAGTCACAGGCTTCCTAGAATCGAGAAGAAAGTCTGTAAACTGGTTAAATCACTATATGGATTAAAACAAGCACCTAAACAGTGGCATGAGAAATTTGATTATTGCAGCATAGCTTTTGGTTTTAAACATAATAGTGCTGATAGATGCATCTATTCAAAATTCACTGAAAATTATGGAGTAATTGTATGTCTTTATGTTGATGATATGCTTATTATGAGTACAAATATGGTTGGCATAAATGAAGCTAAAAACTACTTATCCTCTGTCTTCAAGATGAAAGATTTAGGAGAAATAAATACCATCTTGGGAATAAAAGTTAAAAAGCATAGTAGGGGCTATGCATTAAGCCAATCACATTATATTAAGAAAGTACTTGAGAAATTTAAGCATTTAGGGTTCAAAGAATACAGCACGCCATATGATTCTAGTATAAAGCTAGTAGAAAATACTAGTAGAGCAATTGCACAACTTGAGTATGCTAGTGCAGTAGGAAGCTTGATGTATGCTATGCTTTGTACCAGACTTGATATTGCATTTGCAATAAGTAAACTCAATCGATTTACAAGTAATCCTGGTGCAGAGCACTGGAAGGCAATTGGGAGAGTTCTTGGGTATCTCAAGAGAACCTTAGTACATGGGTTGTTTTATTGTGATTATCCAACTGTACTAGAAGGGTACACTGATGCAAGTTGGATTACCGGTAATGGAGATAACAAGTCCACCTCTGGATGGATTTTCGTCCTTGGTGGGAGTGCGATCTCTTGGGTAAACTTGTATATGTCGCTTGACCATGGAATCTGAATTTATAGCTTTGGTGGCTACTGGAAAAGAGGCTGAATGGATTATGAATTTATTATTGGATATAAAACTTTGGCCTAGTCCTATGCCTCAAATTTCCATTTACTGTGATAGTGAGGCAACTCTATCAAGAGCCTACAGTGGTACCTACAATGGTAAGTCCAGACATATAAGTTTGAGACATGAATTTGTTTGGCAACTGATTCAAGATAGAGTCATCACTATAACCTATGTGAGGTCAAGTAAAAACTTGGTTGGTCCTCTTACCAAGGGCTTGACCAGAGAATTGGTAAGAATGATAACCAAAGATATGAGATTAAAACCCTTTACTTAGTCACCTGTAATGGTAATCCAACCTGAACGGAAAAACCATCAGTATTGGGTTTAATGGGTAACAACAAGTTACAGCAATATGATTGTTAGCACTGACATTGAGAAATTTCCCATCACAACATAAACAGTGTTGTCTATTATGATGAGAGGTTGAGTTAAACTCTAAATGAAGTTCTGAAATGTGTCAAATAACGGAACACATAGTGTCACTTCACTTATGTGAACATAGAAGTGGTGTCGCTTCTCATGAGAGTTTGGGTTTGCTCTTGGATTGTTCATGAAACCAAGAAAGAAGCACATGGCCATAACAGTGCTGAGCAAAACTTGAAACTCTTGCAGAGACTGGACATTTATGTGTGTATAAGTGTCTCTGGTCTGTCTTGAGAGTAATTGGTTTAAGGTCTTACCACCAATAACTTTGATAAGCCTTTGAGATATCTATACTAACAAGAGGTTTAAGTTGATAAACACCTTTTGTATGCATAACTGTGTCATAGTAGTTTGGATTGAGAGAGAACTATGTAATTGATCAATCAATGTGAGAGATTGTTGGATTTTAATCTCATAAGAGATTAAATCCAATGGGTTTAATTGGTTAATTACATGAGAAATTGCACCTACACACTTGATTGAAAAATTAGCTTTTCTCTTGCAAAACCCAATTTTGAACTTGTCTCACATTGGAAAATTATAAGCTTTGTTTTCAGTATTTTAATAGGAGTTGATTTACACTCCTTAGAAATAGTAGAGGAGAGTTTGAGAGTTTGATACAGCGCAACGCGTGTGCACACGCATGCGCGTGTGTGTGCGGCGCAATGAGGGTCTTTAGAGGTGCACTTTACTTGCATCCACATGGCTCACGAAGGGCGACTTTGGCTTTGGTGCGATGCTGACCGTTGATCACCATTGATGAGATCAACGGTCATGATTCGATTGGGTGTGATCAAGAGGCACTTTACTTGCATTCCACAGCTGGAGATCGAACTGGCAAACAGGGTGACAAGAGCAGGGAGGCGGCAAGAGAGTATTCGCAAGGTGCAGAATTCTCTCTTCTTGATTTCAGCACTAAAGAAGATTTGATGTGTTTCTTGGTCTCTCTTTTTTTCTAGGCTGCCGCCCCTGTCTTCTTTTTGTTAAATTAAAAGATCAGCTCCTAATCCCATTAAGAGGTGCTTATCCAAATCATATTTGGATCAGCCTTCTCTTCTAGTGATAAGGATAAACCCTTATCTTATCTGCAGATTAGATTAGCTTTATCCTAATCCCATTAAGAGGTTTCTAGATCTGAATCACATTCAGATCTGCACTCTCTGAGTGGATAGGATTAAGACCTTATCCTATCTGCTAATCCATCTCAGAATTCGCCACTTTAATTAACTAAATAAATAGCCCAATTCAAAATGGGCTTTAGGCCCATCAAGCTTATGTGCTCACTTAACCTTCCTAACTGCTGCCCAGTTGGGCTTCCTTGTATGGCGTGGGACCCAAGCATTGATCTACACATCAGCCACATGGGTTCGGCCTAGTCTTTGTTACAAGGCCTGGTCGAATACACTGTTAAAGACAGTGCACCCCCTGAAACCCATCGAATGGGCTCTATGGGCCCAACACTTACCCTAAGTGGTCCCTTGGCCAAGCCACCTTGTAACACCCAAAGACTGTGGGCAGACAAGAGAGGACCTCTCCCTCGGCTGCAAGGAACAGTGTTGCACTCTCCACTCATATGGATCCCGGGAATTAAAACCTTTTGCAAACATTTTAGAAACCATAATATATATACTTTTATATCTCATATAAAATATACTTTGCAAAACAAATCTCAACGGTTGAAATCGGCTGCCGGCAGTCTTGGTTTCCAACAGTGAGAGCGCATCCCCGATTATTAACTTTGTCCGACAAAGGGGCTGATCCTGTCACTTTGATCACCCACTCAGATGAATTCTCAGATTGTCCCAACATACCCAGGTTTTGACCCCCGCTAAGGATTTCACTGATTGGTACATCAAAGACACCCCGATCCGACACCTAGTGCAGTATCATAATCGAGTCTAGGGGTCGGGTGTAACTTTCCAGTTTTGCCCATCAATGTCCAAGGTCCAGGGCAATACTGGAAATCTGGTCTAGTTCAAAGATTCAATTAATCCTACACTGTATGTGCCTAGGGTCTCACCCCGGTAGCTGAGACAAGCCACCCCAACCGACTTGGTGGCACCACAATGTCAGCCTTGTCAGGATAGGTCTCCCTAGACCGACCCACTGGCTGTGAACATTCTAAACTAACACAAGTCTCAATAAGTGTCCAGTTTAAGGGTATTACACAGAAACATACCAAGGGAACATGAATCAAATATGCACTTTTATTCATTTAGAATAAACACATAAAGTACATCAATTTCGATTGAAGCTAAGGGCATACAAAACTGTCGAACAGCTCCCACTTGCACTTAGGTCCAATCAGGTACTAGTCGGAGTCCCATGCTTTCCATGTGTTTCTCAAACACTTTCTGTGATAGTAGCTTTGTCAATGGGTCTGCTACATTTTCCGCTGACGCTACCTTCTGAGTCAGGACGTCCCCTCTACCAACAATCTCCCATAGTACGTGGTACTTCCTCTCGATGTGCTTCGACTTTGAGTGGGCTCGTGGCTCTTTAGCCTGAGCAATGGCTCCATTGTTGTGTGACAACAATGGGATGGGTGATGTGTCGGATGGAACAATGGGATGGCCGAGTACTCCCAACTCATGAATAATCTTCTTCATCCACACGGCTTCTTCGGCAGCCTCACTTGCGGCAATGTACTCGGCCTCAGTCATGGAGTCTGCAAAGGACCCCTGTTTGCTGCTTTTCCAGCAAACAGCACACGATCCTATCGTAAAAACATATCCAGATGTAGACTTTCTATCATCTAGATCTGACTGGAAATCAGCATCTGTATACCCTTGGATCTGTAGTGAGCTACCGTCGAATACTAGACAAAACTCTTTTGTCCTTCGAAGGTACTTAAGTATGTATTTCACAGCCGTCCAATGCTCCTGCCCTGGGTTGGCCTGAAATCTGCTTACTACACTCACTGCCTGAGCTATGTCAGGGCGAGTGCACAGCATGGCATACATGATTCTCCGTACGGCAAAGGCATAGGGAACGTCTTTCATTCCATCAATCTCCTTAGAAGTCTTGGGAAACATCTTCTTGGAGAGAGTGACTCCGTGCCTGAAAGGAACATTTCCTTTTTTGGAGTTTTCCATGCTGTATCTTTTGACTATTTTGTCAATATAGGCAGATTGGGATAATTCTATTATCCGGTTCGATCTATCTCTATAGAGTCGAAGACCCAGTATATAGGAGGCTTCTCCAAGATCTTTCATGGAGAATTGCTATGATAGCAATACTTTTACCGTAGTTAACATACCTACATCATTCCCAATGAGTACAATGTCATCTACATACAGAACCTAGAAGGTAACCTTATCTCCACTGTACTTCCTATAGACACAAGGTTCATCCGGATTCTGCTCGAAGTCAAACGATTTGACGGCAGAGTCAAAACGGATGTTCCAACTTCTAGAAGCTTGCTTAAGTCCATAAATAGATCTACTAAGTTTACATACCATGTTTTCCTGACGTGCAGCAAAGAAGCCTTGCAGCTGCTGCATATGGATCTCTTCAATAAGATCTCCATTCAGGAATGCAGTTTTGACATCCATTTGCCAAATCTCATAATCATGGTATGCTGCTACAGGTAGCAGGATCCTAATGGATTTAAGCATGGCCACAGGCAAAAAGGTTTCCTCATAATTGATGCCCTCTTTCTGAGTGTACTCTTTCGCCACCAGACGAGCCTTGAATGTCTCAACCTTACCATTGGGGCCCTTCTTCCTCTTGTAAATCCATTTGCAACCGATTGCTTTTACCCTAGAGGGCGAATCTACTAGAGTCCAGACTCCATTGGTCTCCATTGAGTCCATCTCTGCTCTCATGGCCTCCACCCACTTCTGGGAATCTATGTCCAACATAGCTTCTGTGTAAGTCACGGGATCCTCCTCACTAGTCAAGGTTTCCACCAGGTAACTATCCTGGCCATAACCATAACGGACTGGTGGCCTGGATACCCGAGTGGATCTTCTAGGTTGGTCACTACCTGGAACTTGTGGGATATCTCCCACTGCTCCTGAGCTCTCCTCATCAAGAACAACTTCCTGACGATGGGTGTCTAGGATATAGTCGGTTTCAGAGAATTGCGCATTACGACTGCAGAACACTTTCTGCTCACTTGGGTCATAGAATAGGTAACCTACAGAGCCTTTTGGGTAGCCTACAAATAGGCAACGGCTGGTCTTGGATTCCAACTTGTCTGCACTCGTTCTTTTAACATGTGCTAGACAACCCCAAATCTTCAAGTGTCTGACACTTGGTTTCTTTCCGGTCCAAAGTTCATATGGAGTATTCGGAACCGATTTGGTTGGAACCCGATTCAGCACATAAATCGTAGTCTCTAATGCGTAACCCCAAAAAGATGTGGGTAACTTTGAGTGTATGAGAAGCAACCGGACCATATCCAATAAGGTCCTATTCCTCCTCTCCGAAACACCGTTAAGTTGTGGTGTAGCAGGAGGAGCTAATTGTGATACTATCCCATTGTCCTTTAAGTAGTCCCTGAATTCCTCAGAGAGATACTCGCCACCTCGATCTGATCGAAGGGCCTTAATTTCTCTCCCTAACTGTTTCTTGACCTCTTGTCTAAACTCTTTGAACTTTTCAAAGGATTCAGACTTGTGTCTCATTAGGTACACGTAACCGTATCGTGAAAAATCATCTGTGAAGGTGATGAAATACACGTGTTGATTTCGTGTCCTAACACTCAGGGGACCACATACATTAGTATGTATTAGGTCAAGTGTGCCCGTACATCTTTCAGGCTTACCGTTAAATGGCCGTTTCATCATCTTGCCTTGTAGGCAAGGCTCACAAGTGGGAAGATCTTCTACAGTTAGAAAATCCAAAGGACCATCCTTTACCAACCTTGTGATTCGGTCAACACCGATGTGGCCAAGTTGACAATGCTACAAACACATGGGATTAACTGTATCACGAGCTCTCTTCTTAGGGATTTCAGCTGATGTAGTTTCGGTTATGTTAGTTTCTAGAGAAGGATGTAGAACATAGAGACCGTTCTCCAGTTCCCCGTATGCGATGAATCTGTTGTTTCTTTTAATAGTAATCGTATTACCAAAGAAGATAGAATAACCATATGCACATAGTTTTGAAACAAAAATCAAAATTCCCCTTAAATTTTGCACATAAAGACAGTCTTTCAGTACAATTGTTCCTTCTCTAAAAATTAATTCCACGGTCCTATGCCCGCGGCTGCAACAGTTGC
The DNA here is from genome assembly GCF_056320005.1 of Nelumbo lutea. NCBI lineage: Eukaryota > Viridiplantae > Streptophyta > Magnoliopsida > Proteales > Nelumbonaceae > Nelumbo > Nelumbo lutea. The sequence goes on from NC_142691.1 coordinate 39,416,228, forward strand.
AGTAGTCCCCAATAAGAGTGTGACTTCTCCTTCAGTCAGCCTTTTTCTTACCTTGAACCCCTGGAGTGAGTTACAAGCATGAGTTGAAGCCCCGGAGTCAATACACCAGGATGCAGAAGCTACAAACAAATTGGTTTCTATAACACAGGTTTCGAAGTTACCTTTCTTGGATTCCAAGTAGGCAGAACAGTTCCTTTTCCAGTGGCTGGTCTTCTTGCAGAAGTGGCAGGCATCCGATGCTTTGTCTTTCTTCTGCTTCTTGCTCTTAGCGGTTTTCTTCAAAGGCTTTTTTGCCTTCCTCTTTCTCTTGCCTGTCTTGCCAGCTTCAACAAGCATGGCTACAGGCTCATCCTATCTATTTAGTTCTTCAGCTCTTTGCAACATATTGTTGAGCTCTTGAAAGCTGACATTCAGCTTGTTCATGTTATAGTTCATGATGAACGGATTAAAGGAAGGTGGAAAAGAGTTAAGGATAGCATCTATCTGGGTTGCAAGGTCCTGCCCGGATCTAAGAGCCTCTAGTTCGTTGATGTATCCCATCATCCGAAGACAATGGTAGTGAACTTGTTGACCCTTGGACATTTGTGCGGTCATGAACTGTTTCATGACCTTTTGTCGAGTAGAACGATTCTGCTCTTCATACATTGTCCTGAGACTGTCCAATATGTCTTTGGCAAATTTGATCTGATCGAACTACCTCTGTATCGGGTTGTCTAAGGAGGCAATGATGTAACACCGGGCAAGGGAGTTTTTCTCCTCCCATTCTTGATAGTCTCTCCTTCGGGCCTCAGAAGCCCTATCACCCGGACGCTCCGAGGTAGGATTCTTTGCCACTTTGTCCAGCTTTTCAGAAGCTAGGACCAGCATAAGGTTCCTGTACCAGTCAACATAGTTTGGGCCCTTCAACATGTTGTCATCAAGAAGTTTTGCAAAAGATCCGTTTGCCATTTTCTGATAAAAGAGCAAACATTAGTCCACAACCTAATTTGATTCATGTTCATTTCATAGATATGGATTTTAATCTACGATCCATTTCCATTTATTCGTCTTTGAAATTTCCCTCCTTTCTCAGTGACGGAGACTACGGGTTGTCTCTGGAAATGTGGGAAATCACATAGGGTGCATGGAGCCCACTGTTTCAGCTGCATAATCCCACCACCTTTCTGTGAAGGATCACATCCACTCATCATATGAGTTTTCCCTTTCGCCTCTGTCAGACAAGGTTCTGAGCCGTTTTCAGGTAAACCTTTCTGTCCAGTGAGTGCTTACCCATCATATTCGTGAACGCCAAGGTACCGTGAGAGAGTTCCCATTTTCTGGTGAAGCCCCTCCCACATTGGTCTATGACGCCCCTATCATCTTATGAAACACTCAGACAAGCCCAACAGCAAATGGATAGCCCATTTTCTAGTGTGTTTCCTCATTACTGAAGGACCCATCCTCATGCTAATGATGGAAGGCCTTTAGAGAGTTCATCATATGAATCTCCCTATCACATGCACTCATATTAACTGGAGGGAACAAAATTACGCCTTAGTTAGATTTAGGTCAAACCAAAGTGGCTCCCACTGACTTTCATAAAGCCAGATTTCGGTGGGCCTTGAATCGGCTAGGGTTCCGCACGTAACCTCTTTATGAGGTGTGGGGCCCACCACTGAGGGAAGTCATCCAATGACCAAAAGGGACACCATGGCAATGATGTGCATTCAGCCATGGTGTGCGCAAGAGCCACTGTCGAATGAGCATGGGCCAAGTACTTATGGCCCATGTACGCAGCACATCACACATCCATACATCACATGCTGGGATAGATTGATCCAATCAATTAATTATCAGTAAGGCCCGTTGGAATCCCGTTAAAATTCCATAATATTAACCATTAATATTATCTAGGTATATGAGCTGAATTAGGGTTACCCAGTTCGGCCCATATAGCTTTATCCTTTAAAATGGGCTTTTGCAGTTTTAACTATTTAAAACTAGGCCTTTACAAGCTGGGCCGAATTAACCATTTAATTAAATATCAATCCTTAGGCCCATTAGTGGGAAATTAGGGCTGACTTTCAGCCTTGATTAAACCCTAGAATTGGTCCAAACAGTTTTGAACCAATCTTAGTTCGAATGGGTCTAGGGTTTGATTTTTAATTAAATCCTTAATTCAAGAAAATAATCTGAAATTAAATACTGATAAAAGGAAAAACAAGAATCAGTCAAACAGGGTTGTTCGCACAATCCTTGCTGCAAAACAGAGGTTAGATCACAGAATGCAGTTTCACAAACTACAAATCACAGATAGCAATTCTCTCATCTGCGAAATCTCCTTCTCTACGAAATCTCCTTTTCTGCGCCGCCAACTTCGATCCAAAATATAGTAAATACAAATCCTATTTCTATTAATAGTTACATCAGATCGAATACCTATACATTGAGTCTAGAAAAAAAAAATATTTACAGACCCAAAAAAAATCAAGAACTGCAAAATCGCAGGTTCCCTACGCAAACCAAGAATTCGATCTCCTCTTGTACGAACAACCCATAAATCAAGAAAATTATAAAGAACAATTCTAAATAATAATCAGATTTATTTAAAATTAATTTCATATTATTTGCCCATCTGTTTTGGGAACAAATTTCCCAAAAACCAAATCTTCGCAAATTGGGTAGAATGCCTTATCCCTAATTGCACAGGTTCAGATTTGAAACAGAATGGTTCAAGATTTGAACCATGGCTCTGATACTACTAAAAAGATTAGAGATCTATCCCATGGACTCCCAAAGATTGCGGAATAAGGGGCGAATTTCAAAAATTTTTCCTCTCCCTTCAACTAGGAATCACATTCCCTATTTAGAAAATCATATTTTCAAGGATAAATCTTGAACCTTAAACTGAACCAGATCTGAACCAAAAGGAATGGGAGAGAATAATACCTGATACGGAGAAATAATATCTCCCAACGAAGGTGTTCACGCCCAAGGAAGGATCCAAAGACTGCTCCACTGAAGATGGCGCAGTGCAGGATGGAGCAGAATCAGCAGTGTTCTTCCCCAAGAACTCTGTCCTTTGCAAGAATCAGTAGAATGGTACGTGAGCACAGCTTCCTTTTCAATCCTTTCTCAAATAACTGATGTCAAGATCCAATCTTGACTTCTCCCACAGCTGGAGATCGAACTGGCAAACAGGGCGACAAGAGCAGGGAGGCGGCAAGAGAGTATTCGTAGGGTGCAGAATTCTCTCTTCTTGATTTCAGCACTAAAGAAGATCTGATGTGTTTCTTGGTCTCTCTTTTTTTCTAGGCTGCCGCCCCCTCCTTCTTTTTGTTAAATTAAAAGATCAGCTCCTAATCCCATTAGGAGGTGCTTATCCAAATAATATTTGGATCATCCTTCTCTTCTAGTGATAAGGATAAACCCTTATCTTATCTGCAGATTAGATTAGCTTTAACCTAATTCCATTAGGAGGTTTTCTAGATCTGAATCACATTCAGATCTGGACTCTCTGAGTGGATAGGATTAAGACCCTATCCTATCTGCTAATCCAGCTCAGAATTCGCCCCTTTAATTAACTAAATAAATAGCCCAGTTCAAAATGGGCTTTAGGCCCATCAAGGTTATGTGCTCATTTAACCTTCCTAACTGCTGCCCAGTTGGGCTTCCTTGTATGGCGTAGGACCCAAGCATTGATCTACACATCAGCCACATGGGTTCGGCCCAGCCTTTGTTACAAGGCCTGGTCGAATACACTGTTAAAGACAGTGCACCCCCTGAAACCCATCGAATGGGCTCTATGGGCCCAACACTTACCCAAAGTGGTCCCTGGGCCAAGCCACCTTGTAACACCCAAGGATTGTGGGCAGATGCAAGATTAGCCCATCAGGTATTATCCTCAATAGTCTTACACTTAACCTCTCAGCCCTTAATGATCATACACTGTCCGACAAGAGAGGACCTCTCCCTCGGCTGCAAGGAACAGTGTTGCACTCTCCACTCATATTGATACCGGGAATTAAAACCTTTTGCAAACATTTTAGAAACCATAATATATATACTTTTATATCTCATATAAAATATACTTTGCAAAACAAATCTCAACGGTTGAAATCGGCTGCCAGCAGTCTTGGTTTCCAACAGTGAGAGTGCATCCCCGATCATTACCTTTGTCCGACAAAGGGGCTGATCCTGTCACTATGATCACCCACTCAAATGAATTCTCGGATTGTCCCAACATACCCAGGTTTTGACCTCCGCTAAGGATCTCACTGATTGGTACATCAAAGACACCCCGATCCAACACCTAGTGCAGTATCGAGTCTAGGGGTCGGGTGTAACTTTCCAGTTTTGCCCATCAATCTTCAAGGTCCAGGGCAATACTGGAAATCTGGTCAAGTTCAAAGATTCAATTAATCTCACACTGTATGTGCCTAGGGTCTCACCCTGGTAGCTGAGACAAGCCACCCCAACCGACTTGGTGGCACCACAATGTCAGCCTTGTCAGGATAGGTCTCCCCAGACCGACCAACTGGCTGTGAACATTCTAAACTAACACAAGTCTCAATAAGTGTCTAGTTTAAGGGTATTACACAGAAACAAACCAAGGGAACATGAATCAAATATGCACTTTTATTCATTTACAATAAACTCATAAAGTACATCAATTTTGATTGAAGTTAAGGGCATACAAAACTGTCTAACGACCTCAGAGCTCCTCTATCAAAGTTACAATGATCCCATTTTTCAACAGAAGATGCATGAAGCAATCAACTAACCTTAGAAGCAAAATTCTTTAAATGCACACCATTCTTCTCGACCTGGACAAATGATCCATCCACACCATTCGCCTGAACTTAAGCACGAAAAGATAAATTCTTCGAATGCATGTTGGAACCACCAAAGGTATCTGATTACTCCAGATCCTCGAAGCAAATATTATTATTTATTAATAACATCTTATTTACTTTGGCATAAAAAGAAAGCAAAAGCAATATCGGAGATAAATTAAATGACTGTAACAAAGAAAATTACGATAGGAGGGAGGAAAGAGTGATAACATACGTAGGTGTTGAGTTGATGAACGAAATTCGAGAAGTTGTGTTTCAAGTAATTAGGGAGAAAATCTCAAGCGAAATCTACAGGTTTCTAGACAATGAAGGTCATGCTATTGTTGTTCCAGGAGATCACATCGTATTGCTTGCATCCTCCACTAGATAATACATCTTCATTAGAAATGGCATCAACATGCTTCTATGTGCCATCCCTTGTGCTTCTTTCTCTAAGATCACCCTTCAACGGTTCCTAAATTAAACAACAAACGAGACGAGACGATGGCCCACCCAAAGACCCCATCAAAAAAACAAAATAATGCAAAATATGTAAAATAGGAAAGAAGAATTCCTAAAGATCACCAACAGAAAAGCTTTGGATGATCTTGGATCACTAGGATTTCAACAGTGATGAGCACAACTAAAGAGAAAAGGAGCAGTCAAGAACTCTCTACCCCAAAAATAGAATCCAGTGACTAACAACCCTGAGTTCATGTGATGCCAATGAGACTATGAATAACTAGAACCCCGTCGCAACACCCCTTTCTTTCCATTTACAACTGCAGAAGACAAGCTCACATCAACTTATTAGAACCAATCCATAAGGCCATGATCATCACTACTTCCAGAATCTTACAAAATTGACATAGTTTAAAAGTAGAAGCGAAAAGAAATAAAAAGTTTTCCAAAAATTTCAGTAAATTCCCTTTGGAATAAAGAACAGGGAAAAGAGAGAAGAACAAAGAACTGAAGAGAAAAACTAAGGTATAGGGCAAGCGTGGTCTGGAGTTCGAATCAGCCCCCCACAATACTACCTATCATTGGGAGATGTTCCCAACACATGGTGAAGATGTGTTGTGAAAGGTTGTGGGAGACAGTCTTGTGGGGGGCTGATTTAGTCTCCTAATGGAGGGATTCAGCCGATAAGATCAACTTTTTACTCCTGATATCAATAAAAATCACACTTAATATAATAAGTAGAACAGGTTTGTCACTGCTATTCAATGCTTGGGAGGAGGAAGGAGGTAAACAGTTCCCTTATACTATAAATAAGAGAGAGATTTTACAATGCATTAATCTCATGTCTTTGTTTGATGTTTTTCAATATTTTTGATATTACTGATTATTTATATTAAGAGTGATTTTTATTGATATTAGGGACAAAAAAATTGCCTATATCAGCCAGAATCCCTAAGATAAATCTAAACAATTGCTCTGCTCCAAATATTATTAAATAATGTACCTCGCACCACATTATCTGCTGTCAATCCACTATATAAAACCTAGGAAAAGAAAGAATTGTAAAAAGAGAGAAAATCCGGATCTACTCTTCACACCGATCTCCCATCATGTCTTAATCGCAGTCGCACATCGGAAACATTTTGCGTAGTTATATTGAGGAGAGATGTTCCCGGGATGTGGCTGTCAGGTCGGTGAGAGGATGAGGAAGAGATACCAATTCTCTCTATCTTCAGCTAGAAAGAAATTCCAATTTCACTGCCATATCCCAACGGTGGAAAAGCCTCGCAGGTAATGTGATCTCCTATCGGACTCCATGCTCCATCCCTCACACCGCTCAAAACCAACAACACAAACTAACAAAAACGACCCCATCAACCCATCCTTCTTCTAACTCAAATTAATTATTTATTTTATTAATAAAGGAAGATTACAATTATCGATAGCAGAAACGACGAAAAGGCCTCCAAAGAAAAATCTCTTCACTGCATCCAATCATTTAACCGAGATTAACCGAGAGATCAATCGAGATTTTTATTATCTACAACATTTAAACTTTAAAACACCCCAGGAAAATAAAAGGGGCAAAAAAAGAAGGAAAAAGATAAAGAGATATAGACGAAGATTTCAGAAGACAAAGAACACCCCAACCGTCTTTTGTTTAGGTTTTTGTTTTCTTAGCTTTTCTCTTCATCTCCAGATTTAGAAACCGGAGCGTTTCCTTGATGATGCTTGACCTTACGACACCCACTCTTCCCTCCCTTGCACGTTACTGACGCCGTTACTTCCGCCGCCGTCGACGACGTCTCAACAAAAGTCGCCGACGACATCTCCATCTGCGCTATTCTAACAGCTCCGAGCAACTTCTCCGGCAACTCCTCCTCCGTCTGCGCCTCCACTAAAAACCCCATATCGATCGTCACCGCCGTCACGTACCCTAACGCCAAGTGTAGAATCGCGCTAGCCAGGGTCGAACTCCCGATATCCACATCGATTTCCAGATAATTCTCTCCTCTGTGATAGTTGCAAGTTAAAGCCTTCCCTAACAAGCATGCCGCATAGTTTCCCACGGCAGCTTTCACGATCCACGGCCCTTTCACAATGCGGTTAACGATCTTGAATCGCTGGTTCCGAAACGCGTCATCTCCGTGTATGAACCTGTAGAACAGCGATCCTACAGGGATCGGTTCGTCCGCCGCGAAGTAGAAAACCGCACTGTGGTGCTCGCGACCGGGGACTTGGAGATTCACCGCGAATAAGAACGTTTTGAGAGAGTTTCCGAGTGTCTGTGACTTCCTGAGCGCGTTGGCGATTCTGTTGTCGGATCGGGCGAGTACATTATCGAGTTTGGCTAACGACCGGAGCCAATCAACACCAGCGGGCTTTAGTAGCCAGTCGCAGGATGGACATTTTTGTCTCTTAGTGAAGAAGTTCTTGCTGCGGAGAGCAAAGAGATCGCCCGGAGGTGAGGCCCAGCCGTTCGATCCTGTCTGGAGGTCCACGCGTTTTAGGGATCCTCCGTTGATAGCTTCGTCTCTCCAGTCCCCTCCATCGTCACACGATTTCGAGCAGACTCCGGCAGATTGTCCGCCGGAGCTCCGGTTCTTCTGCTTCATTGAGCACATTATAGGCCTCTCCTGTCACCAAAGTCCAAAGACCACTGCCGCTACTACTTCAGTCCGGAACCCTCTCTCTGACTCTCTCTCTGCCCTCTGCATATTATATAAAACAGTTGGAAGTCTGATTGATTACCCCCGACTTCATAACTAAATACAAGAATGCCATTCATCAAATGTCGAGAATACCCTATACGTGTTAACAAGTTTTATAGTAATTGAAAAGGGATAACATTGTAATTCTAGCGTTCTTTTATTTCTTCAAACTGGAAACTTTGACAGTGTTGACTTCAGTATGTGTTCAATTTATACAAGGTGAGATTCAATTCAATTGCAAAAAAATCAACATTAGCATTATTTACAAGTCGAGTGTTTTCACCCGATCCATTAATCCAGCCGGTTGGCCAGTGGTCCGGTCAGTTCAGGTCAACCTCTATTCTCTAACCTACCTTGTTACAAAACCTGTTGACTTACTCAAAGACCCATTGATCCAGACGATTGGATCAATAATCCATTGACCTGCCAAAAATCAACATTAGCATCTTGTAAGTAATTATTGTTCATTACGACTGTGACGATTGTGATTGCACTGAAGGTATCAAATTAGAACCACATAAATCCATGACAATACACAAGCCGATGCGAATCCGCAACGACTCCGTCAACGATGAGCTCAAGAACATTACGGATCTGCGATACACTCAGGAACTGACGTGCATTTACAAGAAGCCAAAGATTATTCACGATAGAATAACAAGCCGATGATGCAACAACTAGGCCAACACGTTAGATTAACTCCGATGTTACCCATGCCACATCGACAAAGGGGACCCGTGAAAAGAAGTAGCACATGTGCACTAGGAGAATCCTTGGATGAAAGGGAAATTTCATCCTAGAAAGGTCACGTGTGGCACATGGTAAACTCCCAACAGTGCTCTCCTGATGACCGATATTGGACTGAGAATCCCCTTTCCAAACAGGAGTCATCCCTTTTGACCCTTTCCCTTCTGGGCCTCGAGATCTAACCTTATAAAAGAGAGCTTAGGCCATAACAAACACACAATTCTATCAAGAGAAAATCGTAGCCCAACTTTGTTTCCCAAAACTCCTAGCCTTTCTTCACCATTCAAGGAGACCACCGCACTTAGCCTTATCACACCACCTACATTAGAATCTCTGGTTCATCCTTGATCATGGAGGACAACAACTCACAGAATCAACATTTCCCTTGTCCTAAAAGAACAACCCAATAATCTTGACAATACTAACATAATAGTTGACGACCAGATTGGCCAGGAAACCACTGACCAGGTTGATATTAAAATCTTGGTGATGAGACTAAAAAGTACACTATTTTTATCCTCTAATATTCACTCTTTTAGGTCAATGTAGCATTCGATTCAGGTCAAGAAAGTTGGCAATTGGAAGAAAGCATGGCAATTCGGATGATTTTTCATAGTTTTGGCAACAGACAGTATCTGAGCATAACTCTCAATTCCAGACTCTGAATTGGACAATTCGAGGGGCATCAAAAAGAAGAAAGAAAGGCCCACAACTTTCATGTTTTGGATTTTGACATATTCGGTCCGCATTGAATACGAAACTGGGCCTGAAGTTGGAGCAAGTTCGCAGCCAGACCCATTTCACAGCTGAAGCCCAACTTGCAGAAGAGCCTTGTAGTAGCCCAAGTTCTTAAAGCAGCCCAACTCGAATCAAGAGCCAAGAGCCCCAATTTTGAATGTAACCTCCAGAAAGAGAGTCATTAGATTTAAATTATTGAATGTAATCCTATCAAGATAAGAAGATTGGATTAGATCACTAGATAAGAGATAGGATATGATTAGCTCAAAACAGATTAGGACTTTCTAATTTGAAGTTAATCTCCTAAAAGGAGTTGGAAAACAACCCTCTCCCTCTGCTATATAAAGAGGGGGGCGGGCCAGCTCTAGCATCACTCAATCCAAGGATCCAAGAGATCATCAAGCAACTCAAGCTACCAAGAGAGCAGTTTGACCACTGATAAGCAGAGCATGGAGAGTTCAAAGATCATGAGCAGCTAAGCTTTTCTTTTCTGGTTTAAGGGGGGAGGTTCGACTGTAACATTGTGAGGTTCTGTATTTAATTTAAGATATTGCTTTTTAATTCAAGCATTCATTGGTTCTTGTGCATATTTCCATTGGATGTTAATGTTAATTAGACTGACAAATTAATTAATGTTGGTTTTCCTACTACTATCCATAGTTCAGTGATCCGTAATTGTCATGAATAATGGTACAAGTAGCATTTAGGATAATATCTTTCTAGGTCAATTGTTCGTGACAACCTTTGACCAATGTATTGACATGTTTTAACTTAAAGGGAATCGATGCAACAGAATTTGATAATTGCAGCTTTCTCAATTATTGTTATTTTGGTTTAACTGTTTTCACAAAGCTTAATGCTATCACTAGTTGACATGGAACGCTATCATACTCAGTCGATTAGTGATAAGTGTTGATCGAATGTTGGGTTTGGTCAGCTGATTTAGGAAAACATAAGGTTTATTATGGCTATCCTAATAAATCTATGGTTAAATGCTTGAATTGCAAGACCACCGAAGTCTACCTATGATCGATGGCCAATTGACTAACCCGAACCCTTGAACCAGAATTTGGTAAGACTGATTACTTCTTGTTAGTAGAATTTGCTATTGCTTTCTTGTTCTTTTAATTTTAGTTATTTAATTTTCCCACTCAGTGATAATATTCATTCGGCTGAGAGATTACTGCTAGCTCCCTGTGGGATTCGACCTAGTACCAATTTTACTACAAATATTTTGTTGTGGGAGTAGTACTAATTTTGAGGGCTTCGACAACCCGTCAATATTTTGGCGCAGTTGCCGGGGAGCAACTTTAATTTCTTAGCTATTTCCTTCTATTTTTGTTAACCTTCTTGTTTTATGACTCGTGCTTCTCCATGAGGTGAACTCGAGTACAACCCCGAAATTTAGAAGACTACCCGTCATTTATGGAAGGAGGCGAAACAAAGGAAGGATCTTTCACCCAAAAGGGTGAATTCAGATTTCGATCTACCAACTTGTGATCAACCCATCTTTGAAGAGGAAGAAATGATGGATGATAGAGAGAGAACATTGAGAGAGTTGGCTACATCGATTATGAACCAACAACCCCTATGCATAATATATCCCACTCTTGAGGTAGCTTTCGAACTGAAATCTGGTTTAATACAATTACTGCCTATTTTTCATGGTTTTCCAGGTGAGGACCCCCATAAGCATCTAAAGGAATTCCATGTCGTATGTTCGAGCATGATGCCCCAAGGTATGACCGAGGACCAGGTAAAACTTATAGCTTTTCCATTTACTTTACAAGATAAAAGAAAAGGATTGGTTATATATTCTTCCTCCCAGTTCATTACGCACATGGGATGAGATGAACAAAATATTCTTAGATAAATATTTTCCGTCATCCTGGGCTGCAAACATTAGGAAGGAAATATGTGGAGTTCGGTAGTTTGGTGGTGAGACATTATATGAGTATCGAGAAAGGTTTAAACAACTTGTTGCTAGCTGTCCACACCACCAAATACCTGAACAACTGTTGATCCAATACTTCTATGAAGGGCTCCAGCCCATGGATAGAAGTATGGTAGATGCAGCCAGTGGAGGAGCCTTGGTGAACAAAACACCCGAAGCAGCTAGGGAATTAATTTCCAACATGGCCGAAAATTCACAATAGTTCGACACAAGGATAGATGGCACCATTAGGCGTGTTAATGAGGTAAATCATCCTAATTTAGAAAATTAGATTTCAGATTTAATTGCTTTGGTTAATCAAACAGTCAAGGTGTGTGGCATCTGTTATCCCTAGTCATCCTACGGACATGTGTCCATCAATACAGGATGGATCGATGCAGCAAGTAAGTGCCATAGAAGGATTCCCGGGCCAGCCCAAACAAAAATAGGATCCCTACTCCAATTACTACAATCCGGGGTGGAGGGATCATCCAAATCTAAGCTACGGGAACCAAGAGGACAGCAGAAATATCAGCCCCAATTTTTTAGTCGAGAGCCCCAATTTTCAGCACCTATCACAGTGCAAGGCCAACCCCCATCTTCAGGTATGTCGCTCGATGAAATAGTTAAGGCTCTAGCTACTAGCACTCAGCAATTTCAGCAGGAAACAAGAGCCAACATTCAGAATTTGGGGAACTAAATCAGACAACTTGCCACTTCCCTTAGCAAGTTGGAGGCGTAGAACTCCGGGAAACTACCATCACAAACAGTAGTCAACCAAAAGGAGAATGCTAGTGCAGTAGTGTTGAAGTGGAAAGGAGTTGCAGCCCCGACCAAGCCCACCATCGAAGGCAGCCAAGGAAGAGGAAAAACAAGGGTCAACTAACGGCCCCATTGAGGTAATATCCGACCCCCCTCTCCCTAAAGTTACTAATGCAGTTGTACCACCTTTTCCTAGATGGTTGGAAAATCCAAGAAAGAGGAATATGAGCAAGAAGTGCTAGAAACCTTCAGGAAGGTGGAGATCAACATCCCTTTGTTAGATGCAATAAAGCAAATCCCAAAATATGCAAAATTTTTGAAATAATTATGCACTAAAAAGAGGAGGCTGTGAATCGATGAGAAGGTAAGAGTTAGGGAGAACGTTTCGGTCGTTATCGAGAGGACCTTGCCAGAAAAACATGCTGATCCAGGTATGTTCACCCTACCTTGTGTGATTGGCAATAAACAAATCGAGCGTGCTATATTAGACTTAGATGCATCTATCAATGTCATGCCATACTCGATTTACTGTGCCTTAAGATTAGGTCCTTTGAAAGAAACTAGAGTTGTTATCCAATTAGTTGATCGTTCTAATGCCTACCCAGAAGGGATTGTTGTTATCCAATTTACTGTGCAGGTCAATGATTTAATTTTTCCAGCTGATTTCTACATCCTGAAGATGGAGGAGGACACGATCACAAGTTCAGCCCCACTTCTATTAGGCAGGCCATTCATGAAAACGACCAAGACCAAAATAGATGTGGATGAGGGTACCCTCTCCATCGAATTTGACGGAGAGATTGTTAAATTTAATATTTTTAAAGCCATGAAATATCCTAGTGAATATCATTCGATCTGCTCTATTGATAGCATTGATTCGATTGTGCAGGAAGTCTTTGGAGAGGAGGACATGGATGATGAGCTAGAATACAAGGCACAATTGGACAGGGAAGAGGAGTTCGATGTGTCCTATGACAGTTCAGAATCAATGCCAGAACAAATGGTAAGCAATTCTGATATTCCATCGACAATTTCTCACAAAAATTGCTGCCTTCTGTTTTGCAGGCTCTAGAGTTGGAACTAAAGACCCTACATGATCATCTTAAATATGCATACTTGGGCGAAAAAGAGACACTACCCGTGATCATTGCAAAAGGGTTGATTGAGGAGCAAGAGGAGAGGCTCATCAAAGTCCTAAAAGAACATAAGGCGGTGATTGGTTGGACCCTAGCCGACATAAAGGGGGTCAGCCCCTCGATTTGCATGCATAGGATCCTTTTGGTAGATGGCGCCAAACCTGTTAGAGAACCACAACGAAAACTCGACCTAGTAATGAAAGAGGTAGTAATGAAAGAAGTACTTAAACTGTTAGATGAAGGGATAATTTATCCAATTTCAGATAGTAAATGGGTAAGTACTATTCATGTTGTACCTAAGAAAACTGGGATTACTATAGTAAAAATCAAAACAATGAACTAATTTCCATGTGGGTACAAGGTGGTTGGTGAATGGTAATAGATTTTCGAAAACTTAACCAGCCACTCGAAAGGACCACATTCCCCTACCCTACATCGATTAGATGTTAGAGAGATTAGCAGGTAAGGCCTTCTTTTGTTTTCTCGATGGGTTCTTAGGATATTATCAGATTGTTATTGTTAGACAGTTTTGTATGCCCTTAGCTTCAATCTGTCCTGGAGCGTTGGGGTGATAGGCTTCTGAGGCCCGAAGGAGGGAATACCAAGATTGGAAGGATAAAAACTCCCTAACCCGCTGCTTTGTCATTGCCTCACTAGACAACTCTGAAAGAAGGGTAGGATCCATCTAATGGACGCCATGAAGGGTGCGGAATGGGTGGGCGAATTTCAAAAATTTTCTTACCTTCTTCCAACTGGGAATCATATTCCCTAAATTTAGAATACAATATTCAAGGATTCTACTTGAACCATAATCAAACCAGATTTGAAACAAAAGGAGACTGGAAGGATTATACCTGATTCGGAGAAACAATATCTCCCAAAGTTTGTGTTCATGCCCAACGAAGAAACCACGATCCGCTCCTGCTGAAGATGACACAGCTGTGGATGGAACGGAACCAGCAGGGTGCGTCCTCCACACTGGATCCTTCGCAAGAATCCTCTGGAAACTTTGAACATTGAATCTTTTTGGTTTTTCTCGCAAGACTATTGTCAAGAACTGATTTCTTGACTTCCTATTGCTGCAAAGATCCAATCTTGCAACAGGGAATGGCAACTGCTGGAGGAGAAATCCAGGGACGAAGAGGGATGAATTGTGTCTCTTCTCTTTGGAGTCTATGTGAGATCAAATCTCAATTCGCAGGAGGTATATTTTGCATACCAACCCTAGTTCAAAATCTGATATTTCTGTCAGGGTTTCTCCTCTTTCTTCTTGATTAAGAAACCTCCAAATTGGGAGTTATCCCAATCCAAATCAGTATTTGGATAGGGGATAATCTTAATCCCATCTACAGATTAAGTTAGCTCACTCCTGATCTTATCAGGAGGTTACCAGATTCAAATCTAATTTGAATTTGGTCTCTTAGAGTGGATAAGGTTAAAGACCCAATCCTTTTACTAACATTAATCTCAGATTCGCCCCATGAATAGGTGATCATATCAGCCTAGTTCGAAATGGGCTTTTGGCCCATTAAGTGTTCAGTGTTTAACTAGTTTTCAATCTGTTGCCCAGTTGGGCTTCTTTGCATGGCGTGGGACCCAAGCATTGATCTACACACCAGCCACATGGGTTCAGCCCAACCTTTATTACAAGGCCCAGCCGAATTCACTGAAAAACTCAGTGACCCCCTTGAGCCCATCACATGGACCCTATGGGCCCAACACTTACATTAAGTGGTCCCTGGGCCAAGCCATCTTATAAAAACCCAGGGACTGTGGGCAGGTGCAAGATTAGCCCATTAGGTATTATCCTAAATGGTCTTACACTTAACCTTTCAGCCCTTAATGATCAAGCACTACCCGACAAGAGAAGACCTCTCCCTCGGCTGCAAGGAATAGTGTTGCATTCTCTACACACAATGGATCCCGAGAATTAAAACCTTTTTGCAAATCTTTTGAAATTGTACATATACATATATATATATATATATATATATATATATATATATATTAATTTTGCAAAACAAAATTCCAATGATTGAAATCAATTGCCGGCAGTTTGGTTTCCATCAGAGAGAGTGCACTCCCGATCATTACCATTGTCCGACAAAGGGGCTGATCCTGTCACTATGATCACTCACTCAGATGAATTCTCAGACTGCCCCAACATGTCCAGGTTTTGACCCCCACTAAGGATCTCACTGATTGACATATCAAAGACAGCCCAATTCGATACCTAGTGATATGTCATAATCGAGTCCAGGGGTTAGGTGTAACTTTCCAGTTTTGCCCATTTGTCTCCAAGGTCTAGGGAAATACTGCAAATCTGGTCTGGTTCAAGGGTTCTAGCAATCCCATACTGCATGTGCCTTGGGTCTTATCCTGATGGCCGAAACAAACCATCCCAACACTTAGTGGCACATCAGTATCAGTCTTGGTAGGATAAATCTCCCCAGACTTATCCAATGGTTGTGAACATTTAAAACTAACACAAATTTCTATAAGTGTCCAGTTTTAGGGTCTTACACAGAATTATACCAAACAACATGAATCAAACATGTACTTTATTTATTTACACTAAATGTCAGAAGTACATCAAAATGGATTGAAGCTAAGGGCATACAAAACTGTCTAACAAACTCAATACATAGGCAGTTTGATCAGATCAAATAAGCCATGGACATATTGGATAGTTTGAAGACAATGTATGAAGAACAAAACCATTCTACTCAATAGAAGGTCCTGAAATTGTTCATGACTACGCAGATGTCTAAAGGGCAGAAAGTTCATGACCGTTGTCTTTGGATGATGGGCTACATCAACGAACTCGATGCCCTTGGATCCGGGCTAGATCTTGGCACGCAAGTAGATGCCATCCTGAATTCTTTGCCCTCTTCCTTCAATGCGTTCACAATGAACTATAACATGAACAAGCTGAATGTCAGCATCCAAGAACTCAGCAATATGTTACAGAGGGCCGAGGACTATTAAAGAAGGATGAGCCTGTGGTTATGCTTGCTGAAGCTAACAAATCAGGCAAGAAAAAGAGAAAGGCAAAGAAGCCCCAGAAGAAAGCTGCCGAGCCCAAGAAGCAGAAGAAGAACAAGGCATCTGATGTCTATCACTTCTGTAAGCAGACCGGCCATTGGAAGAGGAACTGTCCTTCCTACCTGGAATTTAAGAAAGGTAACGTCGAAACTTGTGTCATAGAAACTAATATGTTAGTGACTTCTGTGTCCTGGTGTGTTGACTCCGGGGCTTCAACTCATGCATGTAACTCACTAAAGGGTTTCAAACTTAGCAAAAGACTGAGTGAAGGAGAAGTGACACTGTTCTTGGGAACGACTGCAAGTGTTGCAGATATGGCAATAGGAACCGTAGAATTAGTCTTTAGAGAAGGAATGCTTGTACTTAAAGATTGTCTTTATGTATAAAACTTGAGAAGAAATTTAATTTCTGTTTCTAAACTGTGTGCTGATGGATATACTATTTATTTTAGTAATATGATTACCGTTAAACGGAATAATAAATTCATCACATGCGGGGAACTAGAGAACGATTTCTATGTTTTGCATCATTCTCTAAAAACTAACTTGACCGAAACTACGTCGATCAAGAATCCCAAGAAAAGAACTCATGATACAATAAGTCCCACGTGCCTATGGCATTACCGACTTGGCCACATCGGTGTTGACCGAATTACAAGGATAGTAAAGGATGGTCCTTTGGATTTTCTAACCGTAGAAAATCATCTCACTTATGAGCCTTGCCTCCAAGGTAAGATGATTAAGCGGCCATTTAACGGTAAGCCTGAAAGATGTGCAGGCATACTTGACCTAATACATACTGATGTATGTGGCCCCCTGAGTGATAGGACTCGTAACCAACACGGGTATTTTATTACATTTACCGATGATTATTCTCCGTATGGTTACGTGTACCTAATGAGAAATAAGTTTGAATCCTTTGAAAAGTTCAAAGAGTTCAGATAGGAAGTCGAGAAACAGTTAGGGAAAGAAATTAAGGCCCTTTGATCGGATCGATGTGGCGAGTATCTCTCTGACGAATTCAGGGACTACCTGAACGTCAACGGGATAGTACCACAATTAGCTCCTCTTGCACCTCAACTTAACGGTGTTTCAGAGATGAGGAATAGGACCTTGTTGGACATGGTCCGATCACTTCTCCTACACTCGGAATTACCCACATCCTTTTGGGGATATGCATTAGAGACTGCTATCTACGTGCTGAATCAGGTTCCAACCAAATAGGTACCGAAAACTCCATATGAACTATGGACCGAAAGGAAGCCAAATGTAAGACACTTGAAGATTTGGGATTGTCCTGTGCACGTTAAAAGAATGAATGCGGATAAGTTGGAATCCAAGACTAGTCGTTGCCTACTTATAGGCTACCCAAAAGATTCGGTGGGTTATCTATTCTATGACCCAAGTGAGCAAAAAGTGTCCTGAAGTCGAAACACCTAGTTCTTAGAGACTGATTACATCCTGGACACCCATCGTCAGGAAATAGTTCTTGATGAGGAGAGCTTAGGAGCAGTGGGAGATGTCCCACAAGTTCCAAGTAGTGACCAACCTAGAAGATCCACTCGGGTATCTAGGCCACCGGTCAGATATGGTTATGACCAGGATAGTTACCTGGTGGAAGCCTTGACTGGTGAAGAGGATTCCGTAACTTATGCGGAGGCTATGTTAGACATAGATTCCCAGAAGTGGGTGGAGGCCATGAGAACTGAGATGGACTTGATGGAGGCCAATGGAGTCTAGACTCTAGTAGATCCGCCCTCCGGGGTAAAAGCAATTGGTTGCAAATGGATCTACAAGAGGAAGAAGGGCCCTGATGGCAGGATTGAGACCTACAAAGCT
This sequence comes from Nelumbo lutea, assembly GCF_056320005.1. Lineage (NCBI taxonomy): Eukaryota > Viridiplantae > Streptophyta > Magnoliopsida > Proteales > Nelumbonaceae > Nelumbo > Nelumbo lutea. Next base: position 39,434,414 of record NC_142691.1, read on the forward strand.
CGTTTGGTGGTGAAATGGCACACTCAGAAAGAAGGCATCTACTATGAGGAAACCTTTTTGCCCGTTGCCATGCTTAAATCCATTAGGATCCTGCTAGCTGTAGTAGCGTACCATGACTATGAGATTTGGCAAATGGATGTCAAAATCACGTTCCTGAATGGAGATCATAGTGAAGATATCTACATGCAGTAGCCGCAAGGCTTCATTTCTGCTGGTCAAGAACACATGGTATGTAAACTTAATAGATCCATATATGGACTTAAGCAGGCTTCTAGGAGTTGGAACATCCATTTTGATTCTGCCGTCAAAACGTTTGACTTTGAGCAGAATCCGAATGAGCCCTGTGTTTACAGGAAGTCTAGTGGGGATAAGATCACCTTTTTGGTGTTGTACGTGGACGATATCCTACTCATTGGGAATGATGTTGGAATGTTGACTTCGGTCAAAGTATGGCTTTCGCAGCAATTCTCCATGAAAGATCTTGGAGAAGCTTCCTATATACTGGGTCTTCGACTCTATAGAGATAGATCGAAGTGGATAATTGGATTATCCCAATCTACTTACATTGACAAGATTGTCAGAAGATACAACATGGAGAACTCCAAGAAAGAAAATGTTCCTTTTAGGCACGGAGTCACTCTCTCCAAGAAGATGTCTCCTAAGACTTCTAATGAGATTGAGGGCATGAATGACGCTCCCTATGCCTCAGCCATGGGGAACATCATGTATGCCATACTGTGCACTCGCCCTGACATTGCTCAGGTGGTGAGTGTGGTAAGTAGATTCCAAGCCAAACTAGGGTAGGAACATTGGACTGTTGTGAAGAAGATACTCAAATACCTTCGAAGGACAAAAGAGTTTTGTCTGATATTCGATGGTAGTTCACTACAAGTTCTAGGGTATACTGATGCCGATTTCCAGTCGGATCCAGATGATATAAAGTCTACATCTCGGTATTTTTTCATGATAGGATTGTGTGTTCTTTGCTGGAAAAGTAGCAAATAGGGGTCCACTGTAGATTCCACAACCGAGGCCGAGTACATTGTCGCAAGTGAAGCTGCCAAGAAGCTGTGTGGATGAAGAAATTCATTCACAAATTGGGAGTGATTCCGTCTAGCACATCACACATCTCGTTGTTGTGTGACAAGAATGGAGTGATCGCCTAGGCTAAAGAGCCTCGGGCCCACTCGAAGTCAAAGCACATCGAGAGGATGTACCACGTACTACGGGAGACCGCTGGTAGAGGGGACGTCCTAATTCAGAAGGTAGCATCAGCGGATAATGTGGCAAACCCATTGACTAAGCCACTGACACATAAGGTATTTGAGAAACACGTGGAAAGTATGGGACTCCGGTTTGTACTAGATTGGACCTAAGTGTAAGTGGGAGCTGTTAAACAATTTTGTATGCCCTTAGCTTCAATCTGATTTGATGTACTTTTGATATTTAGTGTAAATAAATAAAGTGCATGTTTGACTCATGTTGTTTGGTATGATTCTATGTAAGACCCTAAAACTGGACACATAATGAGACTCGTGTTAGTTTTAAATGTTCACAATCATTGGATAAGTCTGGGGAGATTTATCCTACCAAGGCTGATACTGGTGTACCGCCAAGTTTTGGGATGGCCTGTCTTGGGCACCAGGATAAGACCTAAGGCGCGTGTAGTATGGTATTACTCAAATCCTTGAACCGAACCAGATTTCTAGTATTGCCTTGGACCTTGGAGACAGATGGGAAAAACTAGAGAGTTACACCTGGCCACTAGACTTGATTATGGTACTTCACTAGGTGTCGGATCGGGCTGTCTTTGATATGCCAATCAATGAGATCCTTAGCGGGGGTCAAAACTTGGGCATGTTGGGGCAGTTTGAGAATTCATCTGTGTGGGTGATCATAGTGACAGAATCAGCTCCTTTGTTGGACAAAGGTAGTGATCGGGAATGCACTCTCTCTGATGGAAACCAAACTGCCGGCAGTTGATTTCAAATCGTTGGAATTTTGTTTTTCCAAAATTTATATATATGACATATATTTAAGTATGTTTCCAAAATGTTTGCAAATGGTTTTAATTCCCAGGATCCATGTGAGTAGAGAGTGTAGCATTGTTCCTTGCAGCCGAGGGAGAGGTCCTCTCTTGTCGGGCAGTGCTTGATCATTAAGGGCTTCGAGGTTAAGTGTAAGGCCATTTAGGATAATACCTGATGGGATAATCTTGCACCTGCCCATAGTCCCTAGGTTTTTATGAGATGGCTTGGCCCAGGTACCACTTAATGTAAGTGTTGGGCCCATAGGATCCATTTGATGGGCTTAGGGGTTCACTGGGCTTCTTAGTGAATTTGGCTAGGCCTTGTAATAAAGGCTGGGCCGAACCCATGTGGCTGGTGTGTAGGTCAATGCTTGGGTCCCACGCCATACAAAGAAGCCCAACTGGGCAGTAGATTTGAAACCAATTGAGCACTGATTATTAAATGGGCCAAAAACCCATTTCGAACTGGGCTGATATGATCACCCACTTAAGGGGCGGATCTGAGATTAAGGTTAGCAAAATTATTGGGCCTTTAACCTAATCCACTCTGTGAGACCAAATTCAAATCAGATTTGAATATGGTAACCTCCTAATAAGATCAGGAGTAAGCTAACCTAATCTGAGATAGGATAAGATCATCCCCTATCCAGATGCTGAGTTGGATTGGGATAACTCCTAAGTAGGAGATTTCTTAATAAAGAAGAGAAGAGGAGAAACCCTAAGAGAGAAAAAAAATAGAATTCGGACTAAGGGTTTTCATCCAAAAATCATCATGCGAATTGAAATAGGATCTCATACACATTACAGAGAGAAGAGAAGCATTCTTTGCCATCTTTATCTCAAGGAACTCTCCTCCAGCCGCCGCCATTCTCTGAAAAGATTCAATCTTTGAAGAAAAGAAATCAAAAAATCAGTTATTGATATCATTTTTGCAGAAAGAACTGAAAAGATTCAGTGCTCAAAGTTTCCAGAGGATTCTTGTGAAGGATTCAGTGTGTAGGATGCACTCTACTGGTTCCGTTCCACACATTGTTGTGTCATCTTCAGTAGGAGCGGATCTTGGTGTCATCTTTGGGCGTGAACACCAACTTTGGGGGATACTGTTTCTCTGGATCAGGTATAATTCCTCCGTTGTCTCTTAGTTCAGATCTGGTTCGATTATAGTTCAAGTAAGATCATTGAATATTGTATTCTAAATTTAGGGAATATGATTCCTAGTTGGAAGTGTTAGACAGTTTTGTATGCCCTTAGCTTCAATCAAAATGATGTACTTTATGAGTTTATTGTAAATGAATAAAAGTGCATATTTGATTCATGTTCCCTTGGTATGTTTCTGTGTAATACCCTTAAACTAGACATTTAATGAGACTCATGTTAGTTTAGAATGTTTGCAGCCAGTGGGTCGGTCTGGGGAGACCTATCCTGACAAGGCTGACATTGTGGTGCCACCAAGTCAGTTGGGGTGGCTTGTCTCAGTTACCAAGGTGAGACCCTAGGCACATACAGTGTGGGATTAATTGAATCTTTGAACTGGACCAGATTTCCAGTATTGCACTGGACCTTGGAGATTGATGGGCAAAACTAGAAAGTTACACCCGACCCCTAGACACGATTATGATACTGCACTAGGTGTCGGATTGGGCTGTCTTTGATCTACCAATCAGTGAGATCCTTATCGGGGGTCAAAACCTGGGTATGTTGGGACAGTCTGAGAATTCATCTGAGTGGGTGATCATAGTGACCGGATCAGCCCCTTTGTCGGACAAAGGTAATGATCAAGGATGCACTCTCACTGATGGAAACCAAGACTGCCGGCAGCCGACTTCAATCGTTGAGATTTATTTTGTAAAATGTATTTTATATGAGATATAAAAGTATATATATTAAGGTTTCGAAATGTTTGCAAATAGGTTTTAATTCCCGGGATCCATATTTGAGAGAGTGCAACACTGTTTCTTGCAGCCGAGGGAGATGTCCTCTCTTGTCGGGCAGTGTATGACCATTATGGGCTGAGAGGTTAAGTGTAAGACCATTGAGGATAATACCTGATGGGCTAATCTTGCATCTGCCCACAGTCCCTGGGTGTTACAAGGTGGCTTGGCCCAGGGACCACTTAGGGTAAGTGTTGGGTCCATAGAGCCCATAAGTTGAGTTTCAGGGGGTGCACTGTTCATAACAGTGTATTCGGCCAGGCCTTGTAACAAAGGCTGGGCTGAACCCATGTGGCTGATGTGTAGATCAATGTTTGGGTCCCACGCCATACAAGGAAGCCCAACTGGGTAGCAGTTTGGAAGGCTTAATGAATACATAACCCTAAATGGGCCTTAAGCCCATTTCGAACTAGGCTAATTTCATTAGTCTTTAAGGGGCGAATTCTGAGATAAGATCAGCTGATAGGATTGGGCCCACACCCTATCCACTCAGAGAGTCCAAGATCTAAATTAGATTTAGATTTGGAAACTTCCTAATTAGATTAGGAACTGGCTGATCTAATCTGCAGATAAGATAAGGATTATCCCTTATCTTAAAGGGACTTCTAATCCATATATGATTTGGGTTAGCAACTCCTAATGGGATTAGGAGCTGATCCCTTTAAGTCTATAAAAGGAAGAGGGGGCGACAGCCTTTAGACACAACATCCAACAGACGTAAGTCTAGTCTTTAGAGCTGAGATCACAGAGGAGAGAATTCTGCACCCTACAAATTTTCTCTAGCTGCCTCCTTCCTGTAGCCGCCGCTTATAGCAGTTCGATCTCTATTGCTTGGGAGAAATCAAGATTGGATCTTTATTCCAATCTTTTGTAGAAAAGATTGGTAGGAGTTGTATTCACAAGCCGTCCAGGTGATTCTTAGGAAGAATCAAGTTCTTAGGAATCTCCTAATTTGATTTGTCACTTAAGGGGCGAATTCTGAGATGGATCAGCTGATAGGATTGGGCCCAGACCCTATTCACTTGGAGAGTCCATGATCTAAATGAGATTTAGATATGGAAACCTCCTAATTAGATTAGGAGATGGCTGATCTAATCTGCAGATAAGATAAGGGTTATCCCTTATCACTTAAATGGACTTCTAATCCAAATATGATTTGGGTTAGCAATTCCTAATGGGATTAAGAGCTGATCCCTTTAAGTCTATAAAAGGAAGAGGGGGCGGCAGTCTTTATTCATGCAATGCAATCAACACTCTTGTCTTCAGAGCTGAGATTACAAGAAGAGAGAATTATGCACCCTGCAAATACTCTCTTGCCGCCTCCTTCCTGCAGCCGCCTACAGCAGTTTGATCTCCAGTTCTTGGGAGAAATCAAGATTTGATCTTGATACCAATCTTTTTGAGAAAAGATTGGTGGGAGTTGTATTCACAAGCCGTCCAGTTGATTCTTGCGAAGGGTCAAGTTCTTTTGGAAGAACACTGCTGATTCTACTCCATCCTGCACTGCGCCATTTTCAGTTTGAGAAGATTTTGGATCCTTCCTTGGGCGTGTACACCTCCATTGGAAGATACTACTTCTCTGTATCAGGTATTATCCCTCCCTACTCCTTTTGATTCAAATCTGGTTCAGTGTATGGTTCAAGAATGATCATAGAAAATATGATTTTCTAAATGGGGAATTCAATTCCAAGTTGAAGGGAGAGAAAATTTTTTGAAATTTGCCCCCTTATTCTGCAATCTTTGGGCGTCCATGTGATGGATTTCCTATCCCTCATAAGGCTCATCTTATGACAAAAGGGTACACATAGAAAGAGGGAATCTGAAAGGAATGGTAGGATCCATCTAATGGATGCCAAGAAAGGTGCGGAATGGGGCAAATTTCAAAAAAATTTCCTACCTTCTTCCAACTGGGAATCATATTCCCTAAATTTAGAATACATTATTCAAGGATCCTACTTGAACAATAAACAAACCAGATCTAAACCAAAAGGAAATAGGAAGGATTATACCAAGTCTAGGGACGAAGAGGGTAGAATTTTTTCTTCTCTCTGGAGTCTGTGAGAGATCAAATCTCAGATTGCAAGATGTGTTTCTTGCTTACTCAAACCCCCTAATTCGAAATCTGATATTTCTGCTAGGGTTTTCTCCTCTTTCTTCTTGATTAAGAAACCTCCCAATATTTTTGGAATTATCCCAATCCAAATCAGTATTTGGATAGAGGTTAATCTTAATCCTATCTGCAGATTAAGTTAGTTAACTCCTGATCTTATCAGGAGGTTACCAGATTCAAATCTAATTTGAATTTGGTCTCTTAGAGTGGATAAGGTCAAAGACCCAATCCTTTTACTAACACTAATCTCAGATTCGCCCTATGAACTGGTGATCATATCAGCCCAATTTGAAATGGGCTTTTGGCCCATTAAGTGTTCAGTGTTTAACTAGTTTCAAACCTGCTGCATAGTTGGATAAATCTCCCCAGACTTATCCAACGGCTGTGAACATTTAAAACTAACACGAGTCTCTATAAATGTCCAGTTTTAGGGTTTTACACAGAATTAAACTAAACATCATGAATCAAACATGCACTTTATTTATTTCCACTAAATAACAAAAGCACATCAAATCAGATTGAAGCTAAGGGCATACAAAAACTGTCTAACAGCTCCCACTTGCACTTAGGTCCAATCTGGTACAAGCCAGAGTCTCATACTTTCCACGTGTTTCTCAAACACCTTCTGTGTCAGTGGTTTAGTCAATGGGTCTGCCACATTATCCACTGATGCTACCTCTTGCTATCATCCTCCTGTAGGTCCAGTGTTGTCATACAACAATGGAATGGGTGATGTGCTGAATTCCAAATTCATGAATGAACACCTTCATTCATAAGGCAGCATCACTTACGGCAATGCGCTCGGCTTGGGTTGTGGACTATTAATTTTCAACTTAGGACCCCTGTTTGCTAACACTCAGGAAACAATACACGATCTTATCATGAAAATATACCCAGATGTAGACTTTCTATCATCTGGATCCGACTGGAAATCGGCATCAGTATACCCTAGAACTTGCATTGAAATCAAATACCAGACAAAACTCTTTTGTCCTTCGAAGGTATTTGAGTATGTTCTTCACAGCAGTCCAATGCTCCTGCCCTAGGTTTGCCTGGAATCTGCTTACCACACTCACCGCCTGAGCAATGTCAGGGCGAGTGCACAGCATGGCATACATGATGCTCCCTACGGCTGAGGCATAGGGAACGTCTCTCATGCTCTCAATCTCCTCAGAGGTCCTGGGAGACATCTTCTTGGAGAGAGTGACTCCTTGCCTGAAAGGAACATTTCCTTTCTTGGAGTTCTCCATGCTGTACCTCTTGACAATTTTGTCAATATAAGCAGCCTGGGATAATCCAATTATCCGCTTCGATCTATCTCTATAGAGTCAAAGGCCCAGTATGTATGAAGCTTCGCCAAGATCTTTCATGGAAAACTGATGTGATAGCCATACCTTGACCGAAGTCAATATTCCTACATCATTCCCAATGAGTAGGATATAGTCCACGTACAACACCAAAAAGTTGATCTTATCCCCACTGGTCTTCCTGTAAACACAGGGCTCATCCGGATTCTACTCAAAGTCAAACGTTTTGACTGCAAAATCAAAACGGATGTTCCAACTCCTACAAGCCTGCTTAAGTCCATATATGGATCTATTAAGTTTACATACCATGTGTTCCTGACCAGCAGCAATGAAGCCTTGCGGCTGCTGCATGTAGATATCTTCACTAAGATCTCCATTCAGGAATGCGGTTTTGACATCCATTTGCCAAATCTCGTAGTCATGGTACGCTGCTATAGCTAGCAGGATCCTAATGGATTTAAGCATGGCCACGGGCGAAAAGGTTTCGTCATAGTCGATGCCTTCTTTCTGAGTATACCCTTTCGCCACCAAGCGAGCTTTAAAGGTCTCAATCCTGCCATCGGGGCCCTTCTTCCTCTTGTAGATCCATTTGCAACCAATTGCTTTTACCCCGGGGGGCGGATCTACTAGAGTCCAGACTCCGTTGTTCTCCATTGAGTCCATTTCAGCTCTCATGGCCTCCACCCACTTCTGGGAGTCAATGTCTAACATAGCTTCCGCGTAAGTCACGGGATCCTCTTCACTAGTCAAGGTTTCCAACAGGTAACTATCCTGGTCATAACCATATCGGACTGGTGGTCTGGATACCCGGGTGGTTCTTCTAGGTCGGTCATTACCTAGAATTTGTGGGACATCTCCCACTGCTCCTGAGCTCTCCTCATCAAGAACTATTTCCTGAGGATGGGTGCCCAGGATGTAATCGGATTCTAAGAACTGGGCGTTTCGATTGCAGAACACTTTCTGCTCACTCGGGTCATAGAATAGATAACCCACCGAATCCTTTGGGTAGCCTATAAACAGGCAACGGCTGGTTTTAGATTCCAACTTGTCCGCACTTGTTCTTTTAACGTGTGCAGGACAATCCCAAATCTTCAAGTGTCTTACACTTGGCTTCCTTCCGGTCCAAAGTTCATATGGAGTTTTCGGAACTGATTTGGTTGGAACCCGATTCAACACGTAGATAGCAGTCTCTAATGCGTATCCCCAAAAGGATGTGGGTAATTGTGAGCGTACAAGAAGCGACCGGACCATGTCCAACAAGGTTCTATTCCTCCTCTCTGAAACACCGTTGAGTTGAGGTGTAGCAGGAGGAGCTAATTGTGACACTATCCCATTGGCCTTTAAGTAGTCCCTGAATTCGTTAGAGAGATACTCGCCACCTCGATCTGATCGAAGGGCCTTAATTTCTCTCCCTAACTGTTTCTCGACTTCCTGTCTAAACTCTTTGAACTTTTCAAATGATTCAGACTTATGTCTCATTAGGTACACGTAACCATATCGTGAAAAATCATCTGAAAAGGTGATGAAGTACACGTGTTGTTTGCGTGTCCTAACACTCAGGGGACCACATACATCAGTGTGTATCAGGTCAAGTGTGCCTTCAGATCTTTCTGGCTTACCGTCAAATGGCCGTTTAGACATCTTACCTTGAAGGCAAGGTTCACAAGTGAGAAGATTTTCTACGGTTAGAGAATCCAAAGGACCATCCTTTACCAGCCTTGTGATTCGGTCAATACCGATATGGCCAAGTCGGTAATGCCAGAGGCACGTGGGACTTACTGTATCACGATTCCTTTTCTTGGGATTTTTGACCGACGTAGTTTCGGTTAAGTTAGTTTCCAGAGAAGGATGTAGAACAAAGAGACCGTTCTCTAGTTCCCCGCATGCGATGAATTTATTATTCCGTTTAACAGTAATCATATTACTAAAATAAACAGTATATCCATCAGCACACAGTTTTGAAACAGAAATTAAATTTCTTCTCAAGTTCTGTACATAAAGACAATCTTTACGTACAAGTATTCCTTCTTTAAAAACTAATTCTACGGTTCCTATTGCCGCCGCTGCAACACTTGCAGTTGTTCCCAAGAATAGTGTCACTTCACCTTCACTCAACCTTCTGCTAACTTTGAACCCCTGTAGTGAGTTACACGCATGAGTTGAAGCCCCGGAGTCAACACACCAGGACACAGAAGTAACTAACATGTTAGTTTCTATGACACAAGTTTCGATGTTACCTTTCTTAGATTCCAGGTAAGTAGGACAATTCCTCTTCCAGTGGCCGGTCTACTTGCAGAAGTGACAGACATCAGATGCCTTGTTCTTCTGCCTCTTAGGTTTGGCAGCCTTTTTCTGAGGCTTCTTTGCCTTTCTCTTTTCTTGCCCGATTTGTTAGCTTCAGCAAGCATAACCACAGGCTCATCCTTCATGAGTAGATCCTCGGCTCTCTGCAACATATTGCTGAGTTCCTGGACGCTGACATTCAGCTTATTCATAATGTAGTAGATTGTGAACGCATTGAAGGAAGAGTGAAAAGAATTGAGGATGGCATCCACTTGCGTGCCAAGATCTAGCCCGGATCCAAGAGCTTCAAGTTCGTTAATGTATCCCATCATCCGAAGACAATGGTCATGAACTTTCTGCCCTTTGGTCATCTGCGCGGTCATGAACAATTTCAAGACTTTCTGTCGAGTAGAACGGTTCTGCTCTTCATACATTGTTCTTAGACTGTCCAATATGTCCTTGGCTAGTTCGATCTGATCGAACTGCCTCTGTATTGAGTTGTCTAATGAGGCAATGACAAAGCAGTGGGCTAGGGAGTTCTTATCCTCCCACTCTTGGTAGTCCCTCCTACGGGCCTCAGAAGCCCTATCACTCGGACGTTCCAGGGCAGGATTTTTCACCACCTTGTCTAACTTTTCGGAAGTTAGGACCAGCATAAGATTTCTGTACCAGTCGGCATAGTTTGGGCCCTTAAGCTTGTTATCATCTAGAAGCTTTGCAAATTGATCGTTTGCCATTTTCTGATAAAATAGCAAAATCATTAGTCCACAACCTTAGTTTGATTCATGTTACCTACATAGATATGGCTTTTAAGCTATGTTCCATTCCCATTTGTTCATCTCTGAGATTTCCCTCCTTTCTCAGTGACAGAGATGACGAAATGTCTCTGGAAATGTGGGAAATCACATGGGGTGCATGAAGCCAACTGTTTCAGCTGCAAAACCCCACTACCTTTCTGTGACGGATCATATCCACTCATCAAATGAGTTTCCTTTTGGCCTCTGTCAGACAAGGTTCAGAGCCGTTTTCAGGTAAACCTTTCTATCCAGTGAGTGCACACCCATCGTATTCAGGTTATGCCAAGGTACCGTGAGAGAGTTCCCATTTTCTGGTGAAGCCCCTCCCACATCGGTCTATGACGCCCCTATCATCTTATGAAACACTCTAATAGATCCAACAGCAAATGGATAGCCCAATTTTATGGTGCGTTTCCTCATTACTGAAGGACCCATCATTGTGCTAATGACGGAAGGCCTTTAGAGAGTCCATCATATGGGTCTCCCTATCACATGCATTCATATTTGCTGGAGGGAACAAAAAAAAAAAAACGCCCTAGTTTTAATTTAGGTCAAAGCAGAGTGGCTCCCACTGATTCTCATAAAGTTAGATTTCTGGTGGGCCTTAATCGGCTAGGGGTTCCGTACGCATCCCTTTTCAGGGTTGTGGGGCCCACCAAGCAAAGAGGGGTCATCCAATGACCTTGAAGGACACCATGGCAATGATGTGCATTTAGGCATGGTGTGCGCAAGAGCCACCAACGAGTCTTCATGGGCCAAGTACTTATGGCCCATGGGCGCAGCACATCAAACATCCAAACATCACATTTAAAGGAGGAATTGATCCAATCAATTAACTGCTGTAAAGCCCATTGAATAGCCCATTTAAAATCTAAGTCATTAACAATTAATGACTACTAGGTGTATGGGCTGAATCGCAGATAGCAATTCGGCCCATACAGCTTATCTCACAGTAATGGGCCTTTTGCAGTTTTAACCCTTTAAAACTGGGCTTTACAGGTGGGCCGAATTAATCCCTGTAATTGAACATCAGATTTGGAACAGCAAGTGTGAGAAATACAGACTGAAAAACAGTCCCTATCGAACCCCAGATTCGGTCCAAACAGTTTTGGTCCAATCTAGTCCGAGAGGATCCAAAACTGATTTTCAATTCAAGAATTAATTCATGAAAGATCTGAAATTAATAATTTTGTTTTCAAACAATCACAAATCAAACTATGGACTGTTCGCACCACCTTCAAAACAGAGGTTAATCACAAGGGTTGCAGTTTCACAAACTGCAAATCGCAGAAAGCGATTTCTCCAACTGCAAATCTCCAACGCCTCCTTCTTCTTCCTTCTTCTTTAATCAAGAAAAAATAACAGAAATCCTATTTCTATTAATTACATTCTTGATCAAATCCTATACATTCCGTCTAAAAATAAAAAAAAAATTATTTACAAACCGAATTAAATGAAATAAATAAATAGAAAGAAAAAGGGTGCGCAGACTATCTGCGCCAAATCTGCACTGCGCTCTCTAGGTTCGAACAGTCCATTAAATCAAAATAAATAAAGAACAATTCTAAATAAATTTTGGATTTAATAAAAAAATTAATTTCAGATCAATTGCCCTTAACAAGAAACAGTTTCTTGAAAAAAGAAAACAATCTGCACAAATCTTGAAAGAACACCTTCTATCCATCTGCGCAGGGTCAGATATGATTTTCTTTTGGTTCAAGATTCGAACCTGTGGCTCTGATACCACTGAAAGAATGGTAGGATCCATCTAATGGATGCCATAAAGGTTGCGGAATGGGTGGGCGAATTTCAAAAATTTCCTACCTTCTCCCAACTGGGAATCATATTCTCTAAATTTAGAATACAATATTCAAGGATCCTACTTGAACCATAATCAAACCAGATCTGTACCAAAAGATAAATGGGAGCAATATACCTGATCCGGAGAAGCAGTATCTCCCAAAGTTGGTGTCCACGCCCAAAGAATGCTCCAAGATCCGTTCCTGCTGATGATGACACAGCTGTGGATGGAACAGAACCAGCAGGGTGCATCCTACACACTGGATCCTTCACAAGAATACTCTGGAAACACTAAACACTGAATCCGTTTAGTCTTTGTTGCAAGACTAATGTCAAGAACAGATTTCTTGACTTTCATTTTCTGCAAAGATATAATCTTGCAAAAATAGATGGCGGCGGCAGGAGGAGAACTCTAAAAGCGAAAAGGCTGAACTGCCTTTTTCTTTTCTGGAGTATGAATGAGATCCTATCTCAATTCGCAGGAGATATCCTATATCTCTTCAAGGTGGTTCGAAATCTGATATTTCTCTTTCTTGGTTAGGGTTTCTGCTCCTTTCTTCTTGATTAAGAATCCTCCTAATTAGGAGTTATCCCAATCCAAATCAGTATTTGGATAGGGGATAATCTTAATCCTATCTGCAGATAAAGTTAGCTTACTCCTGATATTATCAGGAGGTTACCAGATTCAAATCTAATTTGAATTTGGTCTCCAAGAGTGGATAATATTAGAGGCCCAATCCTTTTACTAACATTAATCTCAGATTCGCCCCAAGGATGGGTGATCATATCAGCCCACCTCGAAATGGGCTTCTGGCCCATTAAGTGTTCAGTGTCTAATTACATTCCAATCTGCTACCCAGTTGGGCTTCTTTGTATGGCATGGGACCCAAGCATTGATCTACACACCAGCCACATGGGTTCGGCCCAGCCTTTAATACAAGGCCCAACCGAATTCACTGAAAAACTCAATGAACCCCTTGAGTCCATCATATGGACCCTATGGGCCCAACACTTACATTAAGTGGTCCCTGGGCCAAGCCATCTTATAAAAACCCAGGGACTGTGGGCAGGTGCAAGATTAGCCCATCAGGTATTATCCTCAATGGTCTTACACTTAACCTCTCAGCCCTTAACGATCAAGCACTGCCCGACAAGAGAGGACCTCTCCCTCGACTGCAAGGAACAGTGCCGCACTCTCCTCTCACATGGATCCCGGGAATTAAAACCATTTGCAAACAATTTGAAACCGTACATATATATAAAAATATATTAATTTTGCAAAACAAAATTCCAACGATTGAAATCAACTGCCGTTAGTTTGGTTTCCATCAGAGAGAGTGCATTCCCGATCATTACCCTTTGTCCAACAAAGTGGCTGATTCTGTCACTATGATCACCCACTCAGATGAATTCTCAAACTGCCCCAACATACCCAGGTTTTGATCCCCGCTAAGGATCTCACTGATTGGCATATCAAAGGCAGCCTGATCCAACACCTAGTGAAGTGTCATAATCGAGTCTAGGGGTCAGGTGTAACTTTATAGTTTTGCCCATCTATCTCCAAGGTCTAGGGCAATACTGGAAATCTGGTCCGGTTCAAGGATTCAAGTAATCCCACACTGCATGTGCCTCGGGTCTTACCCTGGTGGCTGAGACAGGCCATCCCAACACTTGGTGGCTGACCAGTATCAGCCTTGGCAGGATAAATCTCCCCAGACTTATCCAACGGCTGTGAACAGTTAAAACTAACACGAGTCTCTATAAATGTCCAGTTTTAGGGTTTTACACAGAATTAAACTAAACATCATGAATCAAACATGCACTTTATTTATTTCCACTAAATAACAAAAGCACATCAAATCAGATTGAAGCTAAGGGCATACAAAAACTGTCTAACAGCTCCCACTTGCACTTAGGTCCAATCTGGTACAAGCCAGAGTCTCATACTTTCCACGTGTTTCTCAAACACCTTCTGTGTCAGTGGCTTAGTCAATGGGTTTGCCACATTATCCGCTAATGCTACCTCTTGCTATCATCCTCCTATAGATCCAGTGTTGTCATACAACAATGGAATGGGTGATGTGCTGAATTCCAAATTCATGAATGAACACCTTCATTCATAAGGCAGCATCACTTACAGCAATGCGCTCGGCTTGGGTTGTGGACTATTAATTTTCAACTTAGAACCCCTGTTTGCTAACACTCAGGAAACAACACACGATCCTATCGTGAAAATATACCCAGATGTAGACTTTATATCATCTGGATCCGACTGGAAATCGGCATCGGTATACCCTAGAACTTGCAGTGAACTACCATCAAATACCAGACAAAACTCTTTTGTCCTTCGAAGGTATTTGAGTATGTTCTTCACAGCAGTCCAATGCTCATGCCCTGGGTTTGCCTGGAATCTGTTTACCACACTCACCGCCTGAGCATTGTCAGGGCGAGTGCACAGCATGGCATACATGATGCTCCCTACGGCTGAGGCAGAGGGAACGTCTCTCATGCTCTCAATCTCCTCAGAGGTCTTGGGAGACATATTCTTGGAGAGAGTGACTCCGTGCCTGAAAGGAACGTTTCCTTTCTTGGAGTTCTCCATGCTGTACCTCTTGACAATTTTGTCAATATAAGCAGCCTGGGATAATCCAATTATCCGCTTCGATCTATCTCTATAGAGTCAAAGGCACAGTATGTATGAAGCTTCTCCAAGATCTTTCATGGTGAACTGATGTGATAGCCATACCTTTACCGAAGTCAATATTCCTACATCATTCCCAATGAGTAGGATATAGTCCACGTACAACACCGAAAAGGTGATCATATCCCCACTGGTCTTCCTGTAAACACAGGGCTTATCCGGACCAGCAGCAATGAAGCCTTGCGGCTGCTGCATGTAGATATCTTCACTAAGATCTCCATTTAGGAATGCGGTTTTGACATCCATTTGCCAAATCTTGTAGTCATGGTACGCTGCTACAGCTAGCAGGATCCTAATCGATTTAAGCATGGCCACGGGCGAAAAGGTTTCCTCATAATCGATGCCTTCTTTCTGAGTATACCCTTTCGCCACCAAGCGAGCTTTAAAGGTCTCAATCCTGCCATCGGGGCCCGTCTTCCTCTTGTAGATCCATTTGCAACCAATTGCTTTTACCCCGGGGGGCGGATCTACTAGAGTCCAGACTGCATTGGTCTCCATCGAGTCCATTTCAGCTCTCATGGACTCCACCCACTTCTGGGAATCTATGTCTTACATATCTTCCGCGTAAGTCATGGGATCCTCTTCACTAGTCAAGGCTTCCACCAGGTAGGTATCCTGGTCATCACCATATCGGACTGGTGGTCTGGATACCCGGGTGGACCTTCTAGGTTGGTCACTACCTGGAACTTGTGGGACATCTCCCACTGCTTGTGAGCTCTCCTCATCAAGAACTATTTCCGGACGGTGAGTGTCCATGATGTATTCAGATTCTAAGAATTGGGTGTTTCGACTGCATAACACTTTCTATTCAGTTGGGTCATAGAATAGGTAACTCACTGAATCCTTTGGGTAGCCTATAAATAGGCAACGACTGGTTTTGGATTCCAACTTGTCTGCACTTATTCTTCTAACGTGTGTAGGACAATCCCAAATCTTCAAGTGTCTTACACTTGGCTTCCTTCCAGTCCATAATTCATATGGAGTTTTCGGAACTGATTTGGTTGGAACCCGATTCAGCACGTAGATAACAGTCTCTAATGCATATCCCCAAAAGGATGTGGGTAATTCTGAGCATACGAGAAGTAACTGGACCATGTCCAACAAGGTCCTATTCTTCCTCTCTGAAACACCGTTGAGTTGTGGTGTAGCAGGAGGAGCTAGTTGTGACACTATCCCATTGTCCTTTAAGTAGTCCCTGAATTTGTTAGAGAGATACTCGCCACCTTGATCCGATCGAAGGGCCCTAATTTCTCTCCCTAACTATTTCTCGACTTCCTGTCTGAACTCTCTGAATTTTTCAAAGGATTCAGATTTGTGTCTCATTAGGTACACATAACCATATCGTGAAAAGTCATCTATAAAGGTGATGAAGTACACGTGTTGATTCCGTGTCCTAACACTTAGGGGACCACATACATCAGTATGTATTAGGTCAAGTGTGCCTCCAGATCTTTCAGGCTTACCGTCAAATGGCCGCTTAGTCATCTTACATTGAAGGCAAGACTCACAAGTGGGAAGATTTTCTACGGTTAGAAAATCCAAAGGACCATCCTTTACCAGTCTTGTGATTTGGTCAATACCGATATGGCCAAGTCGGAAATGCCAGAGGCACGTGGGATTAACTGTATCACGATTCCTTTTCTTGGGATTTTCGATCGACGTAGTTTCGGTTAGGTTAGTTTATAGAGAAGGATATAGAACATAGAGACCATTCTCCAGTTCCCCACATGCGATGAATTTGTTATTCCGTTTAATAGTAATCATATTACTAAAATAAACAGTATATCCATCAGTACACAGTTTAGAAAAAGAAATTAAATTTATTCTCAAGTTCTGTACATAAAGACAATCTTTAAGTACAAGGACTCCTTGTCTAAAAACTAATTCTACGGTTCCTATCGCCGCAGCTGAGACACTTGCAGTTGTTCCCAAGAATAGTGTCATCTCGCCATCACTCAATCTTCTACTAACTTTGAACCCCTGCAGTGAGTTACACGCATGAGTTGAAGCCCTAGAGTCAACACACCAGGACACAGAAGTAACTAACATATTAGTTTATATGACACAAGTTTCGATGTTACCATTCTTAGATTCCAGGTAGGCAGGACAGTTCCTTTTCCAGTGGCCGGTCTGTTTGCAGAAGTGACAGACATCCGATGCCTTGTTCTTCATCTGCTTCTTGGGTTTGGCAGCTTTCTTCTGAGGCTTCTTTGCCTTTCTCTTTTTCTTGCCCGAGCTGTTAGCTTCAGCAAGCATAACCACTGGCTCATCCTTCTTTAAAAGATCCTCGGCCCTCTGCAACATATTGCTGAGTTCCTGGACGCTGACATTCAGCTTATTCATGTTGTAGTTCATAGTGAACGCATTGAAGGAAGAGAGCAAAGAATTCAGGATGGCATCCACTTGCGTGCCAAGATCTTGCTCGGATCCAAGAGCTTCAAGTTCATTAATGTATCCCATCATCCGAAGACAATGGTCATGAACTTTCTGCCCCTTGGACATCTGCGCGGTCATGAACAATTTCAAGACCTTCTGTCGAGTAGAACGGTTCTGCTCTTCATACACTGTTCTTAGACTGTCCAATATGTCATTGGCTAGTTTGATCTGATCGAACTACCTCTGAATTGAGTTGTCTAATGAGGCAATGACAAAGCAGCAGGCTAGAGAGTTCTTATCCTCCCCATCTTGGTAGTCCCTCCTACGGGCCTCAGAAGCCCTATCACCCGGACGTTCCGGGGCAGGATTTTTCACCACCTTATCTAACTTTTCAGAAGTTAGGACTAGCATAAGATTTCTGTACTAATCGGCATAGTTTGGGCCCTTAAGCTTGTTATCATTTAGAAGCTTTGCAAATTGACCATTTGCCATTTTCTGATAAAACAACAAAAATGTTAGTCCACAACCATAGTTTGATTCATGTCACCTACATAGATATGGCTTTTAATCTATGTTCCATTCCCATTTATTCATCTCTAAGATTTTCCTTCCCTTCTCAGTGACAGAGACGATGGAATGTCTTTGGAAATGTGGGAAATCACATAGGGTGCGTGAAGCCAACTGTTTCAGCTGCATAACCCCACCACCTTTCTGTGACGGATCATATCCACTCATCAAATGAGTTTCCCTTTTGCCTTTGTCAGACAAGGTTCAGAGCCGTTTTCAAATAAACATTTTTGTCCAGTGAGTGCACACCCATCATATTCAGGTTACACCAAGGTACCATGAGAGAGTTCCCATTTTCTGGTGAAGCCCCTCCCACATCGGTCTATGACTCCCCTATTATCTAATGAAACACTCTAACAGCAAATGGATAGCCCAATTTTATGGTGTGTTTCCTCATTACTGATGAACCCATCATTGTGCTAATGACGGAAGGCCTTTAGAGAGTCCATCAAATAGATCTCCCTATCACACGCACTCATATTTGCTTGGAGGGAACAAAATTATGCCGTAGTTCTAATTTAGGTCAAACCCAAGTGGCTCCCACTGACTTTCATAAAGCCAGATTTCTAGTGGGCCTCAATCGGCTAGGGGTTCCGTACGCATCCCTTTTCAGGGTTGTGGGGCCCACCAAGTAGAGAGGGGTCATCCAATGACCTTAAGGGACACCATGGCAATGATGTGCATTCAGCCATGGTGTGCGCAAGAGCCACTAACGAATTAACATGGGCCAAATGCTTATGGCCCATGGTCGCTGCACATCAAACATCCAAACAACACATGTAAAGGAAGAATTGATCCAATCAATTAACTGCTGTAAAGCCCATCAAATGGCCCATTTAAACTTAAAGCATTAACAATTAATGTTTACTAGGTGTATGGGCTGAATTGCAGTTAGCAGTTCGGCCCATACAACTTTTCTCACAACAATGGGCTTTTGCAGTTTTAACCCTTTAAAACTGGGCTTTACAGGGGGGCCGATTTCACCCCTGTAATTGAACATCATATTTGGAATAATCTGTGTGAGAAATATGGACTGAAAAACGGCCCCCTTCGAATCTCAAATTCGGTCCAAACAATTTTTGGTCCAATCTAGTCTGAAAAAGGTCCAAAACTGATTTTCAATTCAAGAATTAATTCAAGAGAGATCTGAAATTAATAATTTTTTATTTTAGACAATCACAAATCAAAAATATGGACTGTTCGTACCACCTGCAAAACAGAGGTTAACCACAAAAGTTACAGTTTCATAAACTGTAAATCGTAGTATGAGATTTCTCCATTTGCAAATCTCCAACGCTGCCATCTTCTTCCTTCTTCTTTAATCAAGAAAATAAATAAAAAACAGAAATCCTATTTCTATTAATTAATTACATTCTAGATCAAATCCTATACATTCAATTTAGAAAAAAAAAAATTATTTACAAACCGAATAATAATAAAAGGAAGAAAAAAGGGTGCGCAGACCATCTGCGCCAAAACTGCATTGCGGTCTCCAGGTTCGAACAGTCCATTAAATCAAAAATAAATAAAGAACAATTCTAAATAAATTTTTGGATTTAACAAAATTAATTTCAGATCAAACACCCTTAACAAGAAACCATTTCTTGAAAAAAAAGGAAAGCAATCTGCCCAGATCTTGGCAGAACATTTTCTGTTCATCTGCGCAGGGTCAGACCTGATTTTCTTTTTGGTTCAAGATTCGAACCTGTGGCTCTGATACCACTGAAAGGAATGGTAGGATCCATCTAATGGATGCCAAGAAAGGTGCGGAATGGGGCGAATTTCAAAAAAATTTCCTACCTTCTTCCAACTGGGAATCATATTCCCAAAATTTAGAATACATTATTCAAGGATCCTATTTGAACCATAAACAAACCAGATCTGAACTAAAAGGAAATAGGAAGGATTATACCTGATCCGGAGAAATAATATCTCCCAAAGTTGGTGTTCATGCCCAAAGAAGTGACCAAGATCCGCTCCTTCTGAAGATGACACAGCTGTGGATGGAGCGGAACCAGAATGGTGCGTCCTACACACTGGATTCTTCACAAGAACCCTTTGGAAACCATGAACACCAAATCCTAGTGTCTTTTTCTGCAAGACTATTGTCAAGAACTGCTTTCTTGACTTCTTGTTGTTGCAAAGATCCAATCTTCCAACAGGTAGTGGCGGCGGCTGAAGGAGGAGAAGTCCAGGGACGAAGAGGGCAGAATTTTTTCTTCTCTCTGGAGTCTGTGAGAAATCAAATATCAGATTGCAGGATGTGTTTCTTGCTTACTCAAACCCCCAAGTTTGAAATCTGATATTTCTGCTAGGGTTTTCTCCTCTTTCTTCTTGATTAAGAAACCTCCCAATATTTTGGGAGTTATCCCAATCCAAATCAGTATTTGGATAGAGGTTCATCTTAATCCTATCTGCAGATTAAGTTAGTTAACTCCTGATCTTATCAGGAGGTTACCAGATTCAAATCTAATTTGAATTTGGTCTCTTAGAGCGGATAAGGTCAAATACCCAATCCTTTTACTAACACTAATCTAAGATTCGCCCTATGAACTGGTGATCATATCAGCCCAGTTCGAAATGGGCTTTTGGCCCATTAGAAGGGATGAGAGATCCATCACATGGACGCCCAAAGATTGCGGAATAAGGGGCAAATTTCAAAATTTTTTCCTCTCCCTTCAACTGGGAATCACATTCCCTATTTAGAAAATCATATTTTCAAGGATAAATCTTGAATCTTAAACTAAACCAGATCTTAACCAAAATGAATGGGAGAGAATAATACCTGATACGGAGAAGTAATATCTCCCAACGAAGGTGTTCACGCCCAAGGAAGGATCCAAAGACAGCTCCCACTGAAAATGGCGCAGTGCAGGATGGAGCAGAATCAGCAGTGTTCTTCCCCAAGAACTCTGTTCTTCGAAAGAAACAATAGAATGGAACGTGAGCACAGCTTCCTTTTCAATCCTTTCTCAAAGAACTGATGTCAAGATCCAATCATGACTTCTCCCACAGCTGGAGATCGAACTGGCAAACAAGGCGACAAGAGTAGGGAGGCGGCAAGAGAGTATTCGCAGGCTGCAGAATTCTCTCTTCTAGATTTCGGCACTAAAGAGGATCTGATGTGTTTCTTGTTGGCCTCTCTCAAGGCTGTCGCCCCCTCCTTCTTTTTGTTAACTTAAAAGATCAGCTCCTAATCCCATTTTGAGGTGCTTATCCAAATCATATTTGGATCAGCCTTCTCTTCTATTGATAAGGATAAACCCTTATCTTATCTGCAGATTAGATTAACTTTATCCTAATCCCATTAGGAGGTTTCTAGATCTGAATCACATTCAGATCTAGACTCTCTGAGTGGATAGGATTAAGACCCTATCCTATCTGCTAATCCATCTCAGAATTCGCCCCTTTAATTAACTAAATAAATAGCCCAGTTCGAAATGGGCTTTAGGCCCATTAAGCTTATGTGCTCACTCAACCTTCCTAACTGCTGCCCAGTTGGGCTTCCTTGTATGGCGTGGGACCCAAGCATTGATCTACACATCAGCCACATGGGTTCGGCCCAGCCTTTGTTACAAGACCTGGTCGAATACACTGTTAAAGACAATGCACCCCCTGAAACCCATCAAATGGGCTCTATGGGCCCAACACTTACCCTAAGTGGTCCTTGGGCCAAACCACCTTATAACACCCAGGGACTGTGGGCAGATGCAAGATTAGCTCATCAGGTATTATCCTCAATGGTCCTACACTTAACCTCTCAGCCCTTAATGATCATACACTGCCCGACAAGAAAGGACCTCTCCATCGGCTGCAAGGAACAGTGTTGCACTCTCCACTTAATTGGATCCCGGGAATTAATTCTTTTGCAAACATTTTAGTACCCATAATATATATACTTTTATATCTCATATAAAATATACTTTGCAAAACAAACCTCAACGGTTGAAATCGGCTGCCGGCAGTCTTGGTTTCCAACAGTGAGAGCACATCCCCGATCATTACCTTTGTCCGACAAAGGGGCTGATCCTGTCACTATGATCACCCACTCAGATGAATTCTCGGATTGTTCAAACATACCCAGGTTTTGACCCCCGCTAAGGATCTCACTGATTGGTACATCAAGGACACCCCGATCCGACACCTAGTGCGTATCATAATCGAGTCTAGGGGTCGGGTGTAACTTTCCAGTTTTGCCCATCAATCTCCAAGGTCCAGGGCAATATTGGAAATCTGGTCTAGTTCAAAGATTCAATTAATCCCACACTGTATGTGCTTGGGGTCTCACCCCGGTAGTTGAGACAAGCCACCTCAACCGACTTAATGGCACCACAGTGTCAGCCTTGTCAAGATAGGTCTCCCCAGACCGACCCATTGGCTGTGAAGTTCTAAACTAACACGAGTCTCAATAAGTGTCCAGTTTAAGGGTATTACACAGAAACATACCAAGGGAACATTAATCAAATATGCACTTTTATTCATTTACAATAAACTCATAAAGTACATCAATTTTGATTGAAGCTAAGGGCATACAAAACAGTTTAACAACTCCCACTTGCACTTAGGTCCAATCAGGTACTAGCCGGAGTCCCATGCTTTCCACGTGTTTCATAAACACTTTCTGTGTCATTGGCTTAGTCAATGGGTCAACCACATTCTCCGCTGATGCTACCTCTTACTATCATCCTCCCATAGGTCCAGTGTTGTCATACAACAATGGAATGGGTGATGTGCTGAATTCTAAATTCATGAATGAACACCTTCATTCATAAGGCATCCTCACTTACGACAATGCGCTCGGCTTGGGTTGTGGACTTTTAATTTGCAACTTAGGACCCCTGTTTGCTGACAATCAGGAAACAACACACGATCCTATCCTGAGAACATATCCAGATGTAGACTTTCTATCATCTGGGTCTGACTGGAAATCGGCATCTGTATACCCTTGGATCTGTAGTGAGCTACCATCGAATACTAGACAAAACTCTTTTGTCCATCGAAGGTATTTATGTATGTTTTTCACAACAGTCCAATGCTCCTACCCTGGGTTGGCCTGAAATCTGCTTACTACACTCACTGCCTGAGCTATGTCAAGATGAGTGAACAGCATGGCATACATGATGCTTCCTGTGGCAGAGGCATAGGGAACGTCTTTCATGCCATCAATCTCCTCAGAAGTCTTGGGAGACATCTTCTTGGAGAGAGTGACTCCGTGCCTGAAAGGAACATTTCCTTTATTGGAGTTTTCCATGTTGTATCTTTTGACTATTTTGTCAATGTAGGCAGATTGGGATAATCCTATTATCTGCTTCAATCAATCTCTATAGAGTCGAAGACCCAGTATATAGGAGGCTTCTCCAAGATCTTTCATGTTGAATTGCTGTGATAGCCATACTTTCACCGTAGTTAACATACCTACATCATTCCCAATGAGTAGAATGTCATCTACATACAGAACCAAGAAGGTAACCTTATCTCCAATGTACTTCCTGTAAACACAGGGTTCATCCGGATTCTGCTCGAAGTCAAATGATTTGACGGCAGAGTCAAAACGGATGTTCCAACTTCTAGAAGCTTGCTTAAGTCCATAAATGGATCTATTAAGTTTACATACCATGTTTTCCTGACCTGCAGCAATGAAGCCCTGCGGCTGCTGCATATCGATATCTTCAGTAAGATGTCCATTTAGGAATGCAGTTTTGACATCCATTTGCCAAATCTCATAATTATGGTATGTTGCTACAGCTAGCAGGATCCTAATGGATTTAAGCATGGCCACAGGCGAAAAAGTTTCCTCATAATCGATGCCCTCTTTCTGAGTGTACTCTTTCGGCACCAGACGGGCCTTGAATGTCTCAACCTTACCATCGGGGCCCTTCTTCCTCTTGTAAATCCATTAGAAACCGATTGCTTTTACCCCAGAGGGCGGATCTACTCGAGTCTAGACTCCATTGGTCTCCATTGAGTCCATCTCTGCTCTCATGGCCTCCACCCACTTCTGGGAATATATGTCCAACATAGCTTCCGTGTAAGTCACGGGATCCTCCTCACTAGTCAAGGTTTCCACCAGGTAACTATCCTGGTCATAACCATAACGGACTGGTGGCCTGGATACCCGAGTGGATCTTCTAGGTTGGTCACTACCTGGAACTTGTGGGACATCTCCCACTGCTCCTGAGCTCTACTCATCAAGAACAACTTCTTGACGATGGGTGTCCAGGATATAGTCAGTTTCCAAGAATTGCGTGTTACGACTGCAGAACACTTTCTGCTCACTTGGGTCATAGAATAGGTAACCTACAGAGCCTCTTGGGTAGCCTACAAATAGGCAACGGCTGGTCTTGGATTCCAACTTGTCTGCACTCGTTCTTTTAACGTGTGCTGGACAACCCCAAATCTTCAAGTGTCTGACACTTGATTTCTTTCCGGTCCAAAGTTCATATGGAGTATTCAGAACCGATTTTGTTGGAACCCGATTCAGCACATAAATCGCAATCTCTAATGCGTAACCCCAAAAGGATGTGGGTAACTCTGAGTGTATGAGAAGCGACCGGACCATATCCAATAAGGTCGTATTCCTCCTCTCCGAAACACCGTTAAGTTGCGGTGTAGCAGGAGGAGCAAATTGTGATACTATCCGATTGTCCTTTAAGTAGTCCCTAAATTCGTCAGAGAGATATGATGAACCTACAATTTATCTATATTTTATGAGGTTTTTGCATGAAATTTTATGATGGTTTAATTAAATTTTGCCCTATTTTAGCTTGATTGCAAGAAAGATTTCAGGGGGAGCCAAATCAACAAAAAGAAGGCAAAAGCAAGAAAAGAAAACCCAAAAATTTATCAAGTTCAGCCCGGCCCAGCCATGAGAGCAAGAGAATTTCATTCGGCCCAAGAAGAGCAAGTGAAACTCTTTGGAAAATCCAAGGGAAGAAGCCTAGCAAGAAGAAAATTTTGGCCAAGCCCATTTTTAGCCCAAATAACAGCCTAGAGTGTAGCCCACATGAGCTCAAAAGCAAGCTAAGTTGTAGCCCAAATAGCAGCCCAAAGGGAGCTAGGGGCGGCAACTTCTAGGAGTTTCTTGAAGAGAAGGAGGGAGCACTCTAGAAGGTTCATGAGGGGTGTAATACACCCCATTCTAGAGGCTTCAAGAAGGGGCAAGAGCCCCCTTGAAAAATTATATAAGGAGGCCTCTAGGAGGGGAGAAAGTTGTTCAATTGCTTGAGAGGAAGGCTCTCCCACTCTTAGAGGTTCGGCCACCTTGAGAGAAGAGAAGAGAAGAAGGCTAAGCGCAAGGAAGAAGAAGAAGAAGGGCTGAAGGAAGTTCAAGACAAGCAAGCTAGAAGAAGAAGGTGAGTTCGAATTGAGGGTTTGTGATTCAAAGATCTTTTGTAATAAATCATTTGTAGTTTCATTCTCTTTTGATTTGAATTCAGTTTCTTAGTTATATTTTCTTTCTTCTTTCTACTTGTTTCCATTCTTCCTTGATGTATTTCAGCTTGTAAAATTTCAGTTCAGCAATCTAATTCTTTTTGATTCATTCAAATGATCATGGATTGTACTTGAAGTTTCTTGAATAAGGGTGTTATTGCAGATCAATTCGGCCAACTAACCTTCAAAACTCAGATCTGAATTCTCAGATCTGAGATTGCAAGATCTAAATTGCTTGAAAGAGAATTCAGATCTGTAAATTTCAGATTGGGCGAATTAATCTACAGCTTGGAATTCCTAGAGTGCTTGAGAGAGACTCTAGGAATTCAGATCTACTATTCAAGAACTGAATTGAGTGCAAGGTTATAGATAACTTGCACAATTCAGTTGGTGATCAATTCAGATTTGAATTGATGCCTTAGAAGTGTTTGAAGAAATGCATGCATGGGGATTAGATTCTTGCTAGAGATAGAAGAACCATCACTCATGCATAGGATGAACATGCACTTAAGAGAAGCTGTTCATGACCTTGGGGTTTCACCAAACCAAGGCTCAATCATGATTCATTCGAATGATCCAAATTGATAGATTGCTGAATTCTGAGATTGACATTTACTGCTTACTCTTCTAACCTGAATTGAAGGCAATTGGGCCAATGATTTAGATAGATTTTAATTTAGGATTTCTTAGCTTTCATTAGAGTTTTGATTTATTTGTTGATCAGATAAGAAGTGCTCAATTTAGTATTGGTAATTGTTTCCTAAATCCTCGTGGGAACGATACTTCACTCACTACTTTATTACTTGAACGGCTAGTGCACTTGCTAGTGTCACAATGAGCCACACATCAAGTTTTTGGCGCCATTGCCGGGGATTTATAGACGCAATATTAGGAAACATTGAGCATTCTTAATCTGATCTCATTCAGCATTGCATTCATAGTTGGGTTAATTTGCTAACTTTTTCATTTCAGCTTGGACTGCAACTGCTGTACTACTGTAGTTATGTTTCTTCTTTCTTAAGTAGATTACTTTCTTTTTCTGGTTTCAGTTTCATTTTAATTAAGGCATATTTGATTTCTATTCAATCTTGGTGTTGTTCCCTTCAAAAAGACAAAAAAAAAAGAAAAAAATTCACATAAACATGAGTGTTGCAGATCTGAGTTGCATTCGGCACTCAGATCAGCAGATTTCAGATCTGCAGCACTCAGCCGAAAAGAGTTGCTTGTGTTTCAGACTTTATTTTTTTTCTTTCTTTCATTACAAAAAGAAAAAAACAAATGAAAAAAAAAAGGGGAGATCTTTTGAACAACAAGAGGAGCAATTGAGAATTCGGATCAGAATTCAGATTTGAATTCTGCTATTGCAGATCTGCAACAGTTCAGATCTGAGTTCCTCTGAACTCAGACCTGAACTGATGAAATTTTGAGGGGAATTGGGTGTCATCACCACCCCAATTCACCCTAGGGCACTTCTGCTATTCCCCAAAAACAATTTGGTAGCAATCGGATCAGAATTCTGATTTGAATTCAGATCTGAATTCTGCTATTGCAGATCTGCAACAGTTCAGATCTGAGTTCCTCTGAACTCAGACCTGAACTGATGAAATTTTGAGGGGAATTGGGTGTCATCACCACCCCAATTCACCCTAGGGCACTTCTGTTATTCCCCAAAAACAATTTGGTAGCAATAACTGAAGGTAAGGCAATTGAGAATTCAGATCCAAACTCAGACTTGAGTTCAGATCTGAATTCTGCTGTTACAGATTTGCTCAGTTCAGATCTGAACCGATGCAAGTTTGAGGTGAATTGGGTGCCATCACTACCCCAATCCACCCTATGATACATCCAACCTGCCTCAAGGGTGAATGGATAGCAAGGAATGAGAGAAATTCAAATCTGAAATGCAGTTGATATTATGTGAGGACTGAACTGATACAGAGGGACTGAATTCTTGGCTTTATCCACTTGTACCCATTCTAAATTTGCTGAGGATGTGTTTGGATTGAATAATTGTGATGCCTCACATATTCAATAAAAGCAGCAGTGCATTCCACTAGCATTCAAAGCTGTAGCAGGGCTGCTACAGTACAGCAATTAGCATGAAACTCCACTGCTGATCTAGTTAGTTCTCTTTCCCATTGATGATCTACTTCATATTTGATTGCCGATTTAGTGTAGCTGGTAGATGTAGTTCTTCAGCATTGCATTCATAGTTGGTTTAATTTGCTTAATCTTTCATTTTTGCTTTGAATGCAACTGTTGTATTACTGTAGTTATGCTTCTTTTCTCTTTAGTAGATTACTTTATTTTCCTTGTTTCAGTTTAATTTTAATAAAAGGAGACATGTTTTGCTTTCTATCTTGAAGTTATTACCCTCTAAAAGAAAAAAAATCACAAAATCATGAGTGTTGCAGATCTGAGTTGCATTCGGCACTCAGATCTGCCATAGCAGAACTACAGCACTCAACCGAAAAAAAAAAAAAAAAAATTAAAATGAGTTCAGATCTGAATTGCATTCATCAATCAGACCTGCACTCATCCAAAAAGATATTGGTTGCATTGCTGTATTTTTTTTTAGATTTATAAAAAAAGAAAACAATGAAAAAATAGCATGTGAGTTTTCAAATCTGAAACTCAGATTTGAAGTTCAGATCTGAGTTCAGCCGGTTGCAGGACTGCATTCTGCTAGGTTCAGATTTGAGTTCATCTGAACTCAGACCTGAACCCACTCTATTTTGATGTGAATTCGGGTAGTGACAGCACCCAATTCACAATTTAATGCATCAGACTTGCCTCATTGATGAAAATTTAAGCCATGAATGGTAAAATCGGATCTGAAGTGCATGAGAATTTGAGGCAGTATAAGTACATGATCTGAAATTTTTGTGAACTTGATGTTTTGTTATCTTTTAAATCACTTGCACCCGATCTGAATTGGCTGTGGATTGATGTTTGGATTGGATTAGGACTGATGTTTGTGAGGCCTGAAAAGTCCAAAAAGAGCTTCATATTTTTGATGTAATGGTATTCAGATCTAAATCAAGGCTGCTTTCATTATAAAATTGCAGATCTGATTTCAGGGCTCTGCAATCAATTGAGGCATACAACACATATAAGTTGGGACTTGAAATAAGAAGTCTTAAACTCTTGAGTTCAGACTTATTTCAAACCTAATTGCATCATAATTCAGATTTATTGATGTTAGGTTTTTTTTGTAAGACTGTTCTCAAAAGCTAAGACTTCAGGTCTGATTCTATTAAGAGCCTGAAGAGCAGCCTAAAGATACTAAATTCAGCAATTGATTTTAGATCTGATTATAGTAGATGTTAGATATGTTTACTTCTATTTAGTCTAGAATAGTGTGTAATAATATCTATTGCTAATTTAGTTAGCTTTCTTTTTCATTAA
This sequence comes from Nelumbo lutea, assembly GCF_056320005.1. NCBI lineage: Eukaryota > Viridiplantae > Streptophyta > Magnoliopsida > Proteales > Nelumbonaceae > Nelumbo > Nelumbo lutea. Next base: position 39,463,154 of record NC_142691.1, read on the forward strand.
TGATCTACTTCACACTTGAATGCTGGTTTTCAGTAATGGAGCTCTGTTTTTCTTGTTTATAAAAAAAAAAAAAAAAGAGTGAGAAAGAGAGAGAGAAAAAGAGTGAAGCAAATGACTTTGGTTTGTCTTATTAATTACTTGGCTTTGTAAATTTTTCTTGTATAGCTAGTAGATTAGGATTACTTACATTCTTTTGAATTGTGAATAGTAGTCTTTTTTTTATTATTTGGTTTAAATTATTTTTAGTTAGAACAAAGCTTCTGATCTCTGTTGCAAGTAAATTCTAGCAGAAGAGGCTCCCACCAAAAGAACTCTTGCATATCTGGAAATTAATCTTCAGGAAATCCTCTTTACCCTTCTCTTTACTTGGTATTTCTCTTGTTGGTTTTATTGTGATCCCCTAACAGTAGGAACATTGAGGACAATGTTCATCTTAAGTGCGGGGGAGTGAGGCCGAGGCTAGGGTATGGGGGCTGAAACCATGCACTCCAACACACATATGCAGGCAATGACATAACCAAAAAAAGACTGGAACCCCTCAAGTTCATTACTATTTATTTGATGATTTTTTTTAAGAAGGAACTCAATGAGTTGAGGGAGACTGATGTACTTGTTAAGTTTTTATTCTTGTGAATGACCCAATTTGATATATGCATGAGAAAAGGGGAGCTGAATATGCCTTTCAGCATGACTAGCCCTAACTTCCTTCATGTGTATGGAAGCCCTTGATTTCATTGTTAATGGTCAAGAAAGCTAGTGCACATCTGAAGTGTTGATTCTTGAGGTTCAATAATTGCAAAGAAGGTTCAAAAGCCCAAATTGACTCCGCTATTCTGAGCTGAATAGTAAAACTAGCAGCTTAGAACATGAGTCCTATTTACCTACCTCAAGCAAGTGACCAGTGTGAGATGGAGCATAAGATGCACTCACACCAAAATAAAAAAGAGAGAGAAAAGTGTGTGAGATGGAGCATAAAATGCACTCACACCGAAAAAAAAAAAGAAAAAAAAAAAGAAAAGGGTGAGATGGAGCATAAGATGCACTCACCCCTAGAATTAAGAAATTATGGTGATAGCTGAGGTTCACCAGGTAAATGGTGAGAACAGAAGGGGGGAATGTTATGTTTATGGCCGATGTCTTTGCTTGAGGACAAGAAAAAGCTTAAGTGTGGGGGTATTTGATGAACCTACAATTTATCTATATTTTATGAGGTTTTTGCATGAAATTTTATGATGGTTTAATTAAATTTTATCGTATTTTAGCTTGATTGCAAGAAAGATTTCAGGGGGAGCCAAATCAACAAAAAGAAGGCAAAAGCAAGAAAAGAAAACCCAAAAATTTATCAAGTTCAGCCCGGCCCAGCCATGAGAGCAAGAGAATTTCATTCGGCCCAAGAAGAGCAAGTGAAACTCTTTGGAAAATCCAAGGGAAGAAGCCTAATAAGAAGGAAATTTTGGCCCAGCCCATTTTTAGCCCAAATAACAGCCTAGAGTGTAGCCCACATAAGCTCAAAAGCAAGCTAAGTTGTAGCCCAAATAGCAGCCCAAAGGGAGCTAGGGGCGGCAACTTCTAGGAGTTTCTTGAAGAGAAGGAGGGAGCACTCTAGAAGGTTCATGAGGGGTGTAATACACCCCATTTTAGAGGCTTCAAGAAGGGGCAAGGGCCCCCTTGAAAAATTATATAAGGAGGCCTCTAGGAGGGGAGAAAGTTGTTCAATTGCTTGAGAGGAAGGCTCTCCCACTCTTAGATGTTCGGCCACCTTGAGAGAAGAGAAGAGAAGAAGGCTAGGCGCTAGGAAGAAGAAGAAGAAGGGCTGAAGGAAGTTCAAGACAAGCAAGCTAGAAGAAGAAGGTGAGTTCGAATTGAGGGTTTGTGATTCAAAGATCTTTTGTAATAAATCATTTGTAGTTTCATTCTCTTTTGATTTGAATTCAGTTTCTTTGTTATATTTTCTTTCTTCTTTCTCCTTGTTTCCATTCTTCCTTGATGTATTTCAGCTTGTAAAATTTCAGTTCAGCAATCTAATTCTTTTTTATTCATTCAAATGATCATGGATTGTACTTGAAGTTTCTTGAATAAGGGTGTTATTGCAGATCAATTCGGCCAACTAACCTTCAAAACTCAGATCTGAATTCTCAGATCTGAGATTGCAAGATCTGAATTGCTTGAAAGAGAATTCAGATCTGTAAATTTCAGATTGGGCGAATTAATCTACAGCTTGGAATTCCTAAAGTGCTTGAGAGAGACTCTAGGAATTCAGATCTACTATTCAAGAACTGAATTGAGTGCAAGGTTATAGATAACTTGCACAATTCAGTTGGTGATCAATTCAGATTTGAATTGATGCCTTAGAAGTGTTTGAAGAAATGCATGCATGGGGATTAGATTCTTGCTAGAGATAGAAGAACCATCACTCATGCATAGGATGAACATGCACTTGAGAGAGGCTGTTCATGACCTTGGGGTTTCACCAAACCAAGGCTCAATCATGATTCATTCGAATGATCCAAGTTGATAGATTGCTGAATTCTGAGATTGACATTTACTGCTTACTTTTCTAACCTGAATTGAAGGCAATTGGGCCAATGATTTAGATAGATTTTAATTTAGGATTTCTTAGCTTTCATTAGAGTTTTGATTTATTTGTTGATCAGATAAGAAGTGCTCAATTTAGTATTGGTAATTGTTTCCTAAATCCTCGTGGGAACGATACTTCACTCACTACTTTAGTACTTGAACGGCTAGTGCACTTGCTAGTGTCACAATCAGCCACACATCAAGATACTCGCCACCTCGATCTGATCGAAGGGCCTTAATTTCTCTCCCTAACTATTTCTCGACATCTTGTCTAAACTCTTTGAACTTTTCAAAGGATTCAGACTTGTGTCTCATTAGGTACACGTAACCGTATCGTGAAAAATCATCTGTGAATGTGATGAAATACACGTGTTCATTTCGTGTCCTGACACTCAGGGGACCACATACATCAGTATGTATTAGGTCAAGTGTGTCCGTACATCTTTCAGGCTTACCGTTAAATGGCCATTTCGTCATCTTGCCTTGTAGGCAAGGCTCACAAGTGGGAAGATCTTCTATAGTTAGAAAATTCAAAGGACCATCTTTTACCAACCTTGTGATTCGGTCAACACCGATGTGGCCAAGTCGATAATGCTAGAGACACGTGGGATTAACTGTATCACGAGCTCTCTTCTTAGGGATTCCAGTACCAGTCAGCATAGTTTGGGCCCTTTAACTTGTTGTCATCAAGCAGTTTTGCAAAATATCCGTTTGCCATTTTCTGATAAAAGAGCAAGCATCAGTCCACAACCTAATTTGATTCATGTTCATTTCATAGATATGGATTTTAAACTACGATCCATTTCCATTTATTCGTCTCTGAGACTTCCCTCCTTTCTCAGTGATGGAGACTACGGGTTGTCTCTGGAAATGTGGGAAATCACATAGGGTGCATGGAGCCAACTGTTTCAGCTGCATAACCCCACCACCTTTCTGTGGGGTATGCTGCTACATCTAGCAAGATCCTAATGGATTTAAGCATGGCCACGGGCGAAAAAGTTTCCTCATAATCGATGCCTTCTTTCTGAGTATACCCTTTCGCCACCAAGCGAGCTTTGTAGGTCTCAATCCAGCCATCGGGGCCCGTCTTCCTTTTGTAGATCCATTTGCAACCAATTGCTTTTACCCTGGAGGGCGGATCTACTAGAGTCCAGAATCCATTGGTCTCCGTCGAGTCCATCTCAGCTCTCAGGGCCTCCACCCACTTCTGGGAATCTATGTCTTACATATCTTTCGCGTAAGTCACGGGATCCTCTTCACTAGTCAAGGCTTCCACCAGGTAGGTATCCTGGTCATAACCATATCGGACTGGTGGTCTGGATACCCGGGTGGACCTTCTAGGTTGGTCACTATCTGGAACTTGTGGGACATCTCCCACTGCTCGTGAGCTCTCCTCATCAAGAACTATTTCCGGACGGTGAGTGTCCATGATGTATTCAGATTCTAAGAATTGGGTGTTTCGACTGCATAACACTTTCTACTCACTTGGGTCATAGAATAGGTAACTCACTGAATCCTTTGGGTAGCCTATAAATAGGCAACGACTGGTTTTGGATTCCAACTTGTCCGCACTTATTCTTCTAACGTGTGTAGGACAACCCCAAATCTTCAAGTGTCTTACACTTGGCTTCCTTCTGGTCCATAGTTCATATGGAGTTTTCGGAACTGATTTGGTTGGAACCCGATTCAGCACGTAGATAGCAGTCTCTAACGCATATCCCCAAAAGGATGTGGGTAATTCTGAGCATACGAGAAGTGACCGGACCATGTCCAACAAGGTCCTATTCTTCCTCTCTGAAACACCGTTGAGTTGTGGGGTAGCAGGAGGAGCTAGTTGTGATACTATCCCATTGTCCTTTAAGAAGTCCCTGAATTCGTTAGAGAGATACTTGCCACCTCGATCCGATCGAAGGGCCTTAACTTCTCTCCCTAACTGTTTCTCGACTTCCTGTCTGAACTCTTTAAACTTTTTAAAGGATTCAGATTTGTGTCTCATTGGGTACACGTAACTATATCGTGAAAAATCATCTGTAAAGGTGATGAAGTACACATGTTGATTCCTTGTCCTAACACTCAGGGGACCACATACATCAGTATGTATTAGGCCAAGTGTGCCTCCAGATCTTTGAGGCTTACCGTCAAATGGCCGCTTAGTCATCTTACCTTGTAGGCAAGGCTCACAAGTGGGAAGATTTTCTACGGTTAGAAAATCCAAAGGACCATCCTTTACCAGTCTTGTGATTCAGTCAATACCAATATGGCCAAGTCGGTAATGCCAGAGGCACGTGGGATTAATTGTATCATGATTCCTTTTCTTGGAATTTTTGACCGACGTAGTTTCAGTTAGGTTGGTTGCTAGAGAAAGATATAAAACATAGAGACCATTCTCCAATTTCCCGCATGCGATGAATTTGTTATTCCGTTTAATAGTAATCATATTACTAAAATAAACGGTATATCCATCAGCACACAGTTTAGAAACATAAATTAAATTTCTTCTCATGTTCTGTACATAAAAACAATCTTTAAGTACAAGGAGTCCTTCTCTAAAAACTAATTCTACGGTTCCTATCATCGTAGCTACAACACTTGCAGTCGTTCCCAAGAAAAATGTCACTTTGCCATCACTCAATCTTCTGCTAACTTGAACCCCTACAGTGAGTTACATGCATGAGTTGAAGCCACGGAGTCAACACACTAGATCACAGAAGTAACTAACATATTAGTTTCTATGACACAAGTTTCGATGTTACCTTTCTTAAATTCTAGGTAGGCAAGACAGTTCCTCTTCCAGTGGCCGATCTGTTTGCAGAATTAACAGATATTCGATGCCTTGTTCTTCTTCTACTTCTTGGGTTTGGCAGCTTTCTTCTAGGGCTTCTTTGCCTTTCTCTTTTTCTTTCCCGATCTGTTAGCTTCAGCAAGCATAACCACAGGTTCATCCTTCTTTAAAAGATCCTCGGCCCTCTGCAACATATTGCTGAGTTCCTGGACGCTGACATTCAGCTTATTCATATTGTAGTTCACAGTGAACGCATTGAAGGAAGAGGGCAAAGAATTCAGGATGGCATCCACTTGCATGCCAAGATCTAGCCCGGATCCAAGGGCTTCAAGTTCGTTAATTTATCCCATCATCCGAAGACAATGGTCATGAACTTTCACCCGGGTTAGGGAGTTCTTATCCTCCCAATCTTGGTAGTCCCTCCTATGGGTCTCAGAAGCCCTATCACCCGGATGTTCCGGTGTAGGAATTTTTCACCACCTTATCTATTTTTCAGAAGTTAGGACCAGCATAAGATTTCTGTACCAGTCGGCATAGTTTGGGCCCTTAAGCTTGTTATCATCTAGAAGCTTTGCAAATTGATTGTTTGCCATTTTCTGATAAAACAGCAAAAATGTTAGTCCACAACCTTAGTTTGATTCATGTTACCTACATAGATATGGCTTTTAATCTATGTTCCATTCCCATTTGTTCATCTCTGAGATTTTCCCTCCCTTCTCAATGATGGATACGACAGAATGTCTCTGGAAATGTGGGAAATCACATAGGATGTGTGAAGCCAATTGTTTCAGCTGCATAACTGAAGAGGGATGAAAGATCCATCACATGGATGCCCAAAGATTGCGGAATAAGGGGAGAATTTCAAAAATTTTCTCTCCCTTCAACTAGGAATCACATTCCCTATTTAGAAAATCAAATTTTCAAGGATAAATCTTGAACCTTGAACTGAACCAGAGCTGAACCAAAAGGAATGGGAGAGAATAATACCTGATACGGAGAAATAATATCTCCGAACGAAGGTGTTCACGCCCAAGGAAGGATCCAAAGACTGCTCCCACTGAAGATGGCACAGTGCAGGATGGAGCAGAATCAACAGTGTTCTTCCCCAAGAACTCTGTCCTTTGCAAGAAACAGTAGAATGGAACGTGAGCACAACTTCCTTTTCAATCCTTTCTCAAAGAACTGATGTCAAGATCCAATCTTGACTTCTCCCACAGCTGGAGATCGAAGTGGCAAAACCGGGCGACAAGAGCAGGGAAGCGGCAAGAGAGTATTCGCAGGCTGCAGAATTCTCTCTTCTTGATTTCAGCACTAAAGATGATCTGATGTGCTTCATGTTGGTCTCTCTCAAGGCTGCCGCCCCCTCATTCTTTTTGTTAACTTAAAAGATCAGCTCCTAATCCCATTAGGAGGTGCTTATCCAAATCATATTTGAATCAGCATTCTCTTCTAGTGATAAGGATAAACCCTTATCTTATTTGCACATTAAATTAGTTTTATCCTAATCCCATTAGGAGGTTTCTATATCTGAATCACATTCAGATCTGGACTCTCTGAGTGGATAGGATTAAGACCCTATCCTATCTACTAATCCATCTCAGAATTCGCCCCTTTAATTAACTAAATAAATAGCACAATTAGAAATGGGCTTTAGGCCCATCAAACTTATGTGCTCACTTAACCTTCCTAACTGCTGCCAAGTTGGGCTTCATTGTATGGTATGGGACCCAAGAATTGATCTACACATCAGCCACATGGGTTCGGCCCAGCCTTTGTTACAAGGCCTGGTCGAATACACTGTTAAAGACAGTGCACCCCCTGAAACCCATCAAATGGGCTCTATGGGCCCAATACTTACCCTAAGTGGTCCCTGGGCCAAGCCACCTTGTAACACCCAGGGACTGTGGGCAGATGCAAGATTAGCCCATCAGGTATTATCCTCAATGGTCTTACACTTAACCTCTCAGCCCTTAATGATCATACACTGCCCGACAAGAGAGGACCTCTCCCTCGGCTGCAAGGAAAAGTGTTGCACTCTCCACTTATATGGATCCCGGGAATTAAAACCTTTTGCAAACATTTTAGAAACCATAATATATATACTTTTATATCTCATATAAAATATACTTTGCAAAAAAAATCTCAACGGTTGAAATCAGTTGCCGGCAGTCTTGGTTTCCAACAGTGAGAGCGCATCCCCGATCATTACCTTTGTCCGACAAAGGGGCTGATCCTGTCACTATGATCACCCACTCAGATGAATTCTCGGATTGTCCCAACATACCCAGGTTTTGACCCTCGCTAAGGATCTCACTGATTGGTACATCAAAGACAGCCCGATCCGACACCTAGTGCAGTATCATAATCGAGTCTAGGGGTCAGGTGCAACTTTCTAGTTTTGCCCATCAATCTCCAAGGTCCAGGGTAATATTGGAAATCTGGTCCAGTTCAAATATTCAATTAATCCCACACTGTATGTGCCTAGGGTCTCACCTCGGTAGCTGAGACAAGCCACCCCAACCGACTTCATGGCACCACAGTGCCAGCCTTGTCAGGATAGGTATTCCCAGACCGACCCACTGGCTGTGAACATTCTAAACTAACACGAGTCTCAATAAGTGTCCAGTTTAAGGGTATTACACAGAAACATACCAAGGGAACATGAATCAAATATGCACTTTTATTCATTTACAATAAGCTCATAAAGTACATCAATTTGATTGAAGGTAAGGGCATACAAAACTGTCTAACAACTCCCACTTGCACTTAGGTCCAATCAGGTACTAGCCAGAGTCCCATACTTTCCATGTGTTTCATAAACACTTTCTGTGTCAGTGGCTTAGTCAATCGGTCTACCACATTCTCCGCTGATGCTACTTCTTACTATCATCCTCCCGTAGGTCCAGTGTTGTCATACAACAATGGAATGGGTGATCTGCTGAATTCCAAATTCATGAATGAACACCTTCATTCATAAGGCATCATCACTTACGGCAATGCGCTCGGCTTGGGTTGTGGACAATTAATTTGCAACTTAGGACCCCTTTTTGCTGACACTCAGGAAACAACACACAATCCTATTGTGAAAATATATCCAGATGTAGACTTTCTATCATCTGGGTCTGACTGGAAATCGGCATCTGTATACCTTTGGATCTGTAGTGAGCTACCGTCGAATACTAGACAAAACTCTTTTGTCCTTCGAAGGTACTTAAGTATGTTTTTCACAGCAGTCCAATGCTCCTGCCCTGGGTTGGCCTGAAATCTGCTTACTACACTCACTGCCTGAGCTATGTCAGGACGAGTGCACAGCATGGCATACATGATGCTCCTTACGGAAGAGGCATAGGGAACGTCTTTCATGCCATCAATCTCCTCAGAAGTCTTGGGAGACATCTTCTTGGAAAGAGTGACTCCGTGCCTGAAAGGAACATTTCCTTTCTTGGAGTTTTCCATGCTGTATCTTTTGACTATTTTGTCAATGTAGGCAGATTGGGATAATCCTATTATCCGCTTTAACTAAATAAATAACCCAGTTCAAAATGGGCTTTAGGCCCATTAAGCTTATGTGCTCACTCAACCTTCCTAACTGCTGCCCAGTTGGGCTTCCTTGTATGGCGTGGAACCCAAGCATTGATCTACACTTCAGCCACATGGGTTCGGCCCAGCCTTTGTTACAAGGCCTGGTCGAATACACTGTTAAAGACAGTGCACCCCCTGAAACCCATCAAATGGGTTCTATGGGCCCAACACTTACCCTAAGTGGTCCCTGGGCCAAGCCACCTTGTAACACCCAGGGATTGTGGGCAGATGCAATATTAGCCCATCAAGTATTATCCCCAATGGTCTTACACTTAACCTCTCAGCCCTTAATGATCATACACTGCCCGACAAGAGAGGACCTCTCCCTTGGCTGCAAGGAACAGTGTTGCACTCTCCACTTATATGGATCCCGGGAATTAAAACCTTTTGCAAACATTTTAGAAACCATAATATATATACTTTTATATCTCATATAAAATATACTTTGCAAAACAAATCTCAATGGTTGAAATCGGCTGCCGGCAATCTTGGTTTCCAATAGTGAGAGCGCATCCCCGATCATTACCTTTGTCTGACAAAGGGGCTGATCCTGTTACTATGATCACCCACTGAGATGAATTCTCGGATTGTCCCAACATACATAGGTTTTGACCCCTGCTAAGGATCTCACTGATTGGTACATCAAAGACAGACCGATCCGACACCTAGTGCAGTATCATAATCGAGTCTAGGGGTCGGGTGTAACTTTACAGTTTTGCCCATCAATCTCCACGGTCCAGGGAAATACTGGAAATCTGGTCCAGTTCAAAGATTCAATTAATACCACACTGTATGTGCCTGGGGTCTCACCCCGGTGGTTGAGACAAGCCACCTCAACCGACTTGATGGCACCACAGCGTCAGCCTTGTCAGGATAGGTCTCCCCAGATCGACCCACTGTAGAGGCATAGGGAACGTCTTTCATGGCATACATGATACTCCCTACGGTAGAGGCATAGGGAACGTCTTTCATGCCATCAATATCCTCAGAAGTCTTGGGAGACATTTTCTTGGAGAGAGTGACTCCGTGCATGAAAGGAACATTTCCTTTCTTGGAGTTTTCCATGCTGTATCTTTTGACTATTTTGTGAATGTAGGTAGATTGGGATAATCCTATTATCCGCTTCGATCTATCTCTATAGAGTCGAAGACCCAGTATATAGGAGGCTTCTCCAAGATCTTTCATGGAGAATTGCTGTGATAGCAATACTTTCACTGTAGTTAAGATACCTACATCATTCCCAATGAGTAGAATGTCATCTACATACAGAACCAAGAAGGTAACCTTATCTACACTGTACTTCCTGTAAACACAGGGTTCATCCGGATTCTGCTCAAAGTCAAACGATTTGACGATAGAGTCAAAACGGATGTTCCAACTTCTAGAAGCTTGCTTAAGTCCATAAATGGATCTATTAAGTTACATACCTTGTTTTCCTGACCTGCAGCAATGAAGGCTTGCGGCTGCTGCATATAGATATCTTCAATAAGATCTCCATTCAGGAATGCAGTTTTGACATCCATTTGCCAAATCTCATAATCATGGTATGCTGCTACAGCTAGCAGGATCCTAATGGATTTAAGCATGGCCACAGGTGAAAAGGTTTCCTCATAATTGATGCCCTCTTTCTGAGTGTACCCTTTCGCCACCAGACGAGCCTTGAAGGTCTCAACCTTACCATCGGTGACCCAATCCTTTTACTAACACTAATCTCAGATTCGCTCCATGAACTGGTGATCATATCAACCCGGTTCAAAATGGGCTTGCTGATTTGGCCAGGACTGGTTTGAATGTCCCCTCCATCCTGGATGAAAAGTATGGTGACTCCGGTAACCCTGCTGTCTTGACGAATTGCTGACATAGTCAACTTGTTCAGTAGATGGTCTGAACTGATTGCCAACTTGGCAGTCTGTACTGATGTGGCCTCCCCCACACAATTCACAATTAAGAGGTTGCACATGCATGGCAGCTATCTACATTTCATCTATTTTCTTATTGAGTGCTCCTAATTGTGCAGATAGTGCTGTATAAGTGTCAACATTATGCAAGCCTTGCTGCTTCATAGTTTGAGTTCTTTCCGAATGCCATTGATAGTTGTTGGCTGCCATTTCCTCAATAAGTGCATGGGCAACCTCGGGAGTTTTATTATTTATGGATCCTCCGGCTGCAGCATCTAATATGGTCTTATTTGAGTCAGTAAGACCATTATAGAAAGTCTGCACTTGCAGCCAAATGGGGAGGCCATGGTGAGGAACTCTCCTTAACAGCTCCTTGTATCGTTCCCATGACTCATATAAAGATTCCCCCTCTTGCTGGAAAAAAGTAGTGATGTCATTCCTCATTTTAGCAGTTTTAGAAGGGGGAAAATATTTAGAGAAAAAACGGCTGGCCATTTCATCCCACATAGCTATTGATCCTGCCGGTAATGAATTCAGCCATGCTTTGGCTTTATCCTTCAAAGAAAATGGGAATAACCTCAACCTAATAGCGTCATCACTTACCCCATTGTGTTTGAAGGTGTCAAAAATTTCTAAAAAGTTAGAAATGTGTGCATTGGGATCTTCGTGGGCCAATCCACAGAATTGCACCGTGTTTTGAATCATTTGTATGATAGCAGGTTTGATCTCAAAGTTGTTAGCAGCAATATTGAGCCTGATAATGCTGGAGGCAGCTCCAGTGAGAGTGGGTTTGGCATAGTCCATCATAGTCCTCTGCTCAGCCATTTCTTGAGCTTCTTGAGCTTCTCGTGCTTCTTGTCTGACTTGCCTAGCAGCTCTTAAACGGACACGGAGAGTCTGTTCAATCTCCGAGTCGTAAAGGATCTCTTCCAGTTCAGGTCTGCTTGTCATAAACTGTTAAGGTCAAAGCAATAAAAAGGCCAATATTCACAAAAGAAAATAAATAACTAATCCTATCACACTGAAAATGTAAAGTGAATTATTGGAATACAAAAACCTACATCCTATCATGAATAAATGAAGTCGATTATACTAAAAGCAGATTTAAACCAATCATCTTATTCAAGGTTCCTTTATCTACATCCATCGATTGCAACATCTGAATTCAGACCCAATTTAGTTGAGTTCAGATCTACAAGTCTTTGGTATTGTTAGTCCAGAGAAATTAACAAATAATAATTCAGATCTGAGCTGTATATTCATACACACTCATTGGTATACACTACAATATACATCCATTAAGGTTGGAATCAAATCTGTGATGCTTTAGGGCTGAAATCATATCTGATCTGAAAAATATATTAAAAGGATCTGAAATAAACTAAAACCAGTCCTGAGTTAGGCTTGGTTTAAGGATTTTAAGCTCTACAATTGAAGCTCAAACCTGTATAGCTGATGCATATCAAACACTTGCTAAGACCTGAAAATTGGGTCTGCAATGTTTGGTATTGCAAGCTATTTGGTCCACACAACTTTTGTAGTAATCTGAAATCAGGTTTGCATTATTGGCATTGCTACTGCTGCAAATTAGCAGGTTGTAGAACATATCTGAGTTCAAGTTCAGTTCATTCTCAAAAGAGATCAAAGCTGGTCATCATAAAATTTGTTTTTCTTTTTTTTTTTTATTTTGCAAAGAGCATCCAAGAATGTGTGGGTGTTCAAAAGCACAAACCTGACCTGAAATCAGGTCTGCTAACTGTTGTACTGTATCAGCCCTACTACAGATCTGAATGCTAATAGAAATACTTGGAAAGTGCTAATTTTTATTAAATATCTGAGGCATAACAATTATTCAATCCAAACATACACCTCCTTAGCTAATGTAGCTCGGTTACAAGTGGATAAAGCAAATGTTCAGTTCACCCAAAATCCAAAATGTGCTCTGTATCAGTTCAGTCCTCAACTATAGTTCAGATCTGTATCAGTTCAGATCTGAATTTTCTTTTTCATTCTTTGCTATCCAATTACCCTTGGGGTATGTCGGATTTATCATAGGGTGAATTGGGGTGATGATGGCACCCAATTCACCTTAAACTTGTATCAGTTCAGGTCTGAGTTCGGATCTAAAATCTCAATTGCCTTACCTTCAGTTATTTCTACCAAATTGTTTTTGGAGAATAGCAGAAGTACCCTAGGGTGAATTGGGGTGGTGATGACCCCAATTCCCCTCAAAATTTCATCAGTTCAGGTCTGAGTTCAGAGGAACTCAGATCTGAACTGTTGCAGATCTGCAATAGGAACTCAGGTCTGAGTTCTAATCCGAATTCTCAATGGCTCCTCTTGATGTTCAAAAGATCTCTTTTTTTTTTCATTTTATATATTTTTTTCTTTTTGTAATGGAAAAAGAAATAAAAGTCTGAAACACAAGCAATTCTTTTCGGCTGAGTGCTGTAGATCTGAAATCTACTGATCTGAGTGCCAAATGCAACTCAGATCTGCAACACTCATGTTTTTGTGAATTTTTTTTCTTTTTTTTTTCTTTTTGAAGAGAACAACCCAAGATTGAATAGAAATCAAAAATGCCTTTATTAAAATGAAACTGAAACCAGAAAAAGAAACTAACCTACTTAAGAAAGAAGAAACATAACTACAGTAGTACAACAGTTGCATTCAAAGCTAAAATGTAAAATTAAGCAAATTAAACCAACTATGAATGCAATGCTGAATGATACCAGATTAAGAATGCTCAATGTTTCCTCAAATTGCTTCGATAAATCCCCGGCAACAGCGCCAAAAACTTGATGTGTGGCTCATTGTGACACTAGCAAGTGCACTAGCCGTTCAAGTAATAAAGTAGTGAGTGAAGTATCGTTCCCACGAGGATTTAGGAAACAATTACCAATACTAAATTGAGCACTTCTTATCTGATCAACAAATAAATCAAAACTTTAATGAAAGCTAAAAAAAATCCTAAATTAAAATCTATCTAATCATTGGCCCAATTGCCTTCAAATTAGGTTAGAAGATTAAACAGTAAATGTCAATCTCAGAATTCAGCAATCTATCAATTTGGATCATTCGAATAAATCATGATTGAGCCTTGGTTTGGTGAAACCCCAAGGTACTGAACAGCCTCTCTCAAGCGCATGTTCATCCTATGCATGAGTGACGGTTCTTCTATCTCTAGCAAGAATCTAATCCCCATGCATGCATTTCTTCAAACATTTCTAAGGCATCAATTCAAGTCTGAATTGATCACCAACTAAATTGTGCAAGTTATCTCTAACCTTGCACTCAATTCAGTTCTTGAATAGTAGATTTGAATTCCTAGAGTCTCTCTCAAGCACTCTAGGAATTCCAAGCTGTAGATTAATTCGCCCAATCTGAAAATTGCAGATCTGAATTCTCTTTCAAGCAATTCAGATCTTGCAATCTCAGATCTGAGAATTCAGATCTGAGTTTTGAAGGTTATTGGTCGAATTACTCTACAATCACACCCTTATTCAAGAAACTTCAAGTACAATGCATGACCATTTGAATGAATAAAAAAGAATTAAATTGCTGAACTGAAATTTTACAAGCTGAAATACATCAAGGAAGAATGGAAACAAGGAGAAAGAAGAAAGAACATATAACTAAGAAACTGAATTCAAATCAAAAGAGAATGAAACTACAAATGATTTATTACAGAAGATCTTTGAATCACAAACTCTCAATTCGAACTCACCTTCTTCTTCTAGCTTGCTTGTCTTGAACTTCCTTCAGCCCTTCTTCTTCTTCTTCCTTGCGCCTAGCCTTCTTCTCTTCTCTTCTCTCAAGGTGGCCGAACCTCTAAGAGTGGGAGAGCCTTCCTCTCAAGCAATTGAACAACTTTCTCCCCTCCTAGAGGCCTCCTTATATAGTTTTTCAAGGGGGCTCTTGCCCCTTCTTGAAGCCTCTAGAATGGGGTGTATTACACCCCTCTTGAACCTTCTAGAGTGCTCCCTCCTTCTCTTCAAGAAACATCTAGGAGTTGCCGCCCCTAGCTCCCTTTGGGCTGCTATTTGGACTATAACTTAGCTTGCTTTTGAGCTCATGTGGGCTACACTCTAGGATGTTATTTGGGCTAAAAATGGGCTGGGCCAAAATTTCCTTGCTCTCATGGCTGGGCCGGGCTGAACTTGATAAATTTTGGGCTTTCTTTTCTTGCTTTTGCCTTCTTTTTGTTGATTTGGCTCCCCCTGAAATCTTTCTTGCAATTAAGCTAAAATAGGGCAAAATCTAATTAAACCAGCATAAAATTTCATGCAAAATTCTCATAAAATATAGATAAATTGTAGGTTCATCATCTATTGAGACTCGTGTTAGTTTTGAATGTTCACAGCCAGTGGGTCGGTCTGGGGAGACCTATCCTGACAAGGCTGACACTGTGGTGCCACCAAGTCAGTTGGGGTGGCTTGTCTCAGCTACCGGGGTGAGACCCTAGGCACATACAGTGTGGGATTAATTGAATCTTTGAACTGGTCCAGATTTCCAGTATTGCCCTGGACCTTGGAGATTGATGGGCAGAACTGGAAAGTTACACCCGACCCCTAGACTCGATTATGATACTGCACTAGGTGTCGGATCGGGCTGTCTTTGATGTACCAATCAGTGAGATCCTTAGCGAGGGTCAAAACCTGGGTATGTTGGGACAATCCGAGAATTCATCTGAGTGGGTGATCATAGTGACAGGATCAGCCCCTTTGTTGGACAAAGGTAATGATCGGGGATGCACTCTCATTGTTGGAAACCAAGACTGCCGGCAGCCGATTTCAACCATTGAAATTTGTTTTTGCGAAGTATATTTTATATGAGATATAAAAGTATATACATTATGGTTTCTAAAATGTTTGCAAAAGGTTTTAATTCCCGGGATCCATATAAGTGGAGAGTGCAACACTGTTCCTTGCAGCCGAGGGAGAGGTCCTCTCTTGTCGGGCAGTGTAAGATCATTATGGGCTGAGAGGTTAAGTGTAAGACCATTGAGGATAATACCTGATGGGATAATCTTGCATCTGCCCACAGTCCCTGGGTGTTACAAGGTGGCTTGGCCCAGGGACCACTTAGGGTAAGTGTTGGGCCCATAGAGCCCATTTGATGGGTTTCAGGGGGTGCACTGTCTTTAATAGTGTATTCGACCAGGCCTTGTAACAAAGGTTGGGCCGAACCCATGTGGCTGACGTGTAGATCAATGTTTTGGTCCCACGCCATACAAGGAAGCCCAACTGGGCAGCAGTTAGGAAGGTTAAGTGAGCACATAAGCTTAATGGGCGTAAAGCCCATTTCGAACTAGGCTATTAATTTAGTTAATCAAAGGGGCGAATTCTGAGATGGATTAGCAGTTAGGATAAGGTCTTAATCCTATCCACTCAGAGAGTCCAGATCTGAGTGATTCAGATATAGAAACCTCCTAATAAGATTAGGATAAAGCTAATCTAATCTGCAAATAAGATTAGGGTTTATCCTTCTCATTAGAAGAGAAGGCTGATCCAAATATGATTTGGATAAGCACATCCTAATGGGATTAGGAGCTGATCTTTTCAAGTTGACAAAAGAAGGAGGGGGGCGGCAGCCTTGAGAGAGACGAAGAAACACATAAGATCCTCTTTAGTGCTGAAATCAAGAAGAGAGAATTCTGCACCCTGCGAATACTCTCTTGCCGCCTCCCTGCTTTTGCCGCCCTGTTTGCCAGTTCGATCTCCAGCTGTGGGAGAAGTCAAGATTGGATCTTGACATCAATTCTTTGAGAAAGGATTCAAAAGGGAGTTGTGCTCACGTTCCATCCTGCTGTTTCTTGCGAAGGACAGAGTTCTTGGGGAAGAACACTGCTGATTCAACTCCATCCTGCACTGCGCCATCTTCAGTGGGAGCAGTCTTTGGATCCTTCCTTGGGCGTGAACACCGTCGTTGGGAGACATTGCTTCTCCGTATCAGGTATCATTCTCTCCCATTCCTTTTGGTTCAGATCTGGTTCAGTTTAAGGTTCAAGATTTATCCTTGAAAATATGATTTTCTAAATAGGGAATTTGATTCCCAGTTGAAGGGAGAGAAATTTTTTTTTAAATTCGCCCCTTATTCCGCAATCTTTGGGCATCCATGTAATGGATCTCTCAACCCTTCAGTGGTATCAGAGCCACAGGTTCAAATCTTGAACCATTCTGTTTCAGATCTGAACCTGCGCAATTAGGGAGAAGGCGTTCTACCCAATTTGCGCAGATTTGGTTTTGGGAAATTTGTTCCCAGAACAGTTGGGCAAATAATCTGAAATTATTTTTAAATAAATTTGATTATTATTTAGAATTATTCTTTATAATTTTCTTGATTTATGGGTTGTTCGTACAAGAGGAGATCGAATTCTTGGTTTGCGCAGGGAACCTGCGATTTTGCAGTTCTTGATTTATTTTGGGTCTGTAAATAATTTTTTTTATTTTCTAGACTCAATGTATAGGTATTCGATCTGATGTAATTATTAATAAATATAGGATTTCTATTTATTTTATTTTGGATCGAAGATGGCGGCGCAGAGAAGGAGATTTCGCAGATAAGAGAAATGCTATCTACGATTTGCAGTTTGTGAAACTGCATTCTGTGATCTAACCTCTGTTTTGCAGGGAGGATTGTGCGAACAGCCCTGTTTGACTGATTCTTGTTTTTACTTTTATCAGTATTTAATTTCATATTATTTTCTTGAATTAAGGATTTAATTAAAAATCAAACACTAGACCCATTCGAACCAAGATTGGTTCAAAACTGTTTGGACCAATTCTAGGGTTTAATCAAGGCTGAAAGTCAGCCCTAATTTCCCACTAATGGGCCTAAGGATTGATATTTAATTAAATGGTTAATTCGGCCCAGCCTGTAAAGGCCCAGTTTTAAATAGTTAAAACTGCAAAAGCCCATTTCAAAGGATAAAGCTATATGGGCCGAACTGGGTAACCCTAATTCAGCCCATATACCTAGATAATATTAATGGTTAATATTATGGAATTTAACGGGATTCCAACGGGCCTTACAAATAATTAATTGATTTGATCAATTTATCCCTGCATGTGATGTATGGATGTGTGATGTGCTGCGTACATGGGCCATAAGTACTTGGCCCATGCTCATTCGACAGTGGCTCTTGCGCACACCATGGCTGAATGCACATCATTGCCATGGTGTCCCTTTTGGTCATTGGATGACTTCCCTCAGTGGTGGGCCCCACACCTCATCAAGAGGTTGCGTGCGGAACCCTAGCCGATTTAAGACCCACCGAAATCTGGCTTTATGAAAGTCAGTGGGAGCCACTTTGGTTTGACCTAAATCAAACTAGGGCGTAATTTTGTTCCCTCCAGCTAATATGAGTGCGTGTGATAGGGAGATTCATATGATGAACTCTCTAAAGGCCTTCCATCATTAGCATGAGGATGGGTCCTTCAGTAATGAGGAAACGCACCAGAAAATGGGCTATCCATTTGCTGTTGGGCTTGTCTGAGTGTTTCATAAGATGATAGGGGCGTCATAGACCGATGTGGGAGGGGGCCTTCACCAGAAAATGGGAACTCTCTCACGGTACCTTGGCGTTCATGAATATGATGAGTAAGCACTCACTGGACAGAAAGGTTTACCTGAAAATGGCTCTGAACCTTGTCTGACAGAGGCCAAAGGGAAAAATCATATGATGAGTGGATGTGATCCTCCACAGAAAGGTGGTGGGATTATGCAGCTGAAACAGTTGGCTCCATGCACCCTATGTGATTTCCCACATTTCCAGAGACAACCCGTAGTCTCCGTCACTGAGAGAGGAGGGAAATCTCAGAGACGAATAAATGGAAATGGATCATAGATTAAAATCCATATCTATGAAATGAACATGAATCAAATTAGGTTGTGGACTAATGTTTGCTCTTTTATCAGAAAATGGCAAACGGATCTTTTGCAAAACTACTTGATGACAACAAGTTGAAGGGCCCAAACTATGCTGATTGGTACAGGAACCTTATGCTGGTCCTAGCTTCTAAAAAGCTGGACAAAGTGGCAAAGAATCCTGCCCTGGAGCGTCTGGGTGATAGGGCTTCTGAGGCCCGAAGGAGAGACTATCAAGAATAGGAGGAGAAAAACTCCTTTGCCCGGTGTTACATCATTACCTCCTTAGACAACCCGAGACAGAGGCAGTTCGATCAGATCGAACTTGCTAAAGGCATATTGGATAGTCTTAGGACAATGTATGAAGAGCAGAATCGTTCTACTCGACAAAAGGTCTTGAAACAGTTCATGACCGCACAAATGTCCAAGGGTCAACAAGTTCACGACCATTGTCTTTGGATGATGGGATACATCAACGAACTGGAGGCTCTTGGATCCGGGCTGGACCTTGCTACCTAGATAGATGCTATCCTTAACTCTCTGCCTCCTTCCTTTAATCCGTTCATCATGAACTATAACATGAATAAGCTGAAAGTCAGTTTACAAGAGCTCAGCAATATGTTGCAAAGAGCTGAGGAACTGATTAGAAAGGATGAGCCTGTAGCCATGCTTGTAGAAGCTGGCAAGACAGGTAAGAGAAAGAGGAAGGCAAAGAAGCCTCAGAAGAAAGCCACTAAGAGCAAGAAGCAGAAGAAAGACAAAGCATCGGATGCCTGTCACTTCTGCAAGAAGACTGGCCACTGGAAAAGGAACTGTCCTGCCTACCTGGAATCCAAGAACGGTAACTTCGAAACTTGTGTTATAATAACCAATTTGTTGGTAGCTTCTGCATCCTGGTGTATTGACTCCGGGGCTTCAACTCATGCTTGTAACTCACTGCAGGGGTTCAAGGTAAGCAGAAGGCTGAGTGAAGGAGAAGTCACACTCATCTTGGGGACTACTGCAACTGTTGCAGCCGTGGCCATAGGAACCATGGAATTAATTTTTAGAGAAGGAATAATTGTACTGAAAGATTGTCTTTATGTACAAAATTTCAGGAGAATTTTGATTTCTGTCTTAAAACTGTGTGCATATGGTTATTCTGTCTTCTTTAGTAATACGATTACTGTTAAAAGAAACAACAGATTCATCGCATACGGGGAACTGGAGAACGGTCTCTATGTTCTACATCCTTCTCTAGAAACTAACATAACCGAAACTACGTCGGCTGAAATCCCTAAGAAGAGAGCTCATGATACAGTTAATCCGATGTGTCTGTGGCATTATCGACTTGGCCACATCGGTGTTGACCAAATCACAAGGTTGGAAAAGGATGGTCCTTTGGATTTTCTAACTGTAGAAGATCTTCCCACTTGTGAGTCTTGCCTACAAGGAAAGATGATGAAACGGCCATTTAACGGTAAGCCTGAAAGATGTACGGGCACACTTGACCTAATACATACTGATGTATGTGGTCCCCTGAGTGTTAGGACACGAAATCAACACGTGTATTTCATCAACTTCACTGATGATTTTTCACGATACGGTTACGTGTACCTAATGAGACACAAGTTTGAATCCTTTGAAAAGTTCAAAGAGTTTAGACAAGAGGTTGAGAAACTGTTAGGGAGAGAAATTAAGGCCCTTCGATCAGATCGAGGTGGCGATTATCTCTCTGATGAATTCAGGGACTACTTAAAGGACAATGGAATAGTATCACAATTAGCTCCTCCTGCTACACCACAACTTAACAGTGTTTCGGAGAGGAGGAATAGGACCTTATTGGATATGGTCCGGTCGCTTCTCATACACTCAGATTTACCCACATCCTTTTGGGGTTACGCATTAGAGACTGCAATTTATGTGCTGAATCGGGTTCCAACCAAATCGGTTCCGAATACTCCATATGAACTTTGGACAGGAAAGAAACCAAGTGTCAGACACTTGAAGATTTGGGGTTGTCCAGCACACGTTAAGAGAACGAGTGCAGACAAGTTGGAATCCAAGACCAGTTGTTGCCTATTTGTAGGCTACCCAAAAGGCTCTGTAGGTTACCAATTCTATGACCCGAGTGAGCAGAAAGTGTTCTGCAGTTGTAATGCGCAATTCATGGAAACCGACTATATCCTGGACACCCATCGTCAGGAAGTTGTTCTTGATGAGGAGAGCTCAGGAGTAGTGGGAGATGTCCCACAAGTTCCAGGTAGTGACCAACCTAGAAGATCCACTTGGGTATCCAGGCCACCAGTCCGTTATGGTTATGACCAGGATAGTTACCTGGTGGAAACCTTGACTAGTGAGGAGGATCCCGTGACTTACACGGAAGCTATGTTGGACATAGATTCCCAGAAGTGGGTGGAGGCCATGAGAGCAGAGATGGACTCAATGGAGACCAATGGAGTCTGGACTCTAGTAGATCCGCCCTCCGGGGTAAAAGCAATCGATTGCAAATGGATTTACAAGAGGAAGAAGGGCCCCGATGGTAAGGTAGAGACCTTCAAGGCTCGTCTGGTGGCGAAAGGGTACACTCAGAAAGAGGGCATCGATTATGAGGAAACCTTTTCGCCTGTGGCCATGCTTAAATCCATTAGGATGCTGCTAGCTGTAGCAGCATACCATGATTATGAGATTTGGCAAATGGATGTCAAAACTGCATTCCTGAATGGAGATCTTACTGAAGATATCTATATGCAGTAGCCGCAAGGCTTCATTGCTGCAGGTCAGGAAAACATGGTATGTAAACTTAATAGAACCATTTATAGACTTAAGCAAGCTTCTAGAAGTTGGAACATCCGCTTTGACTCTGCCGTCAAATCGTTTGACTTCGAGCAGAATCCGGATGAACCCTGTGTCTACAGGAAGTACAGTGGAGATAAGGTTACCTTTTGGTTCTGTATATAGATGACATTTTACTCATTGGGAATGATGTAGGTATGTTAACTACGGTGAAAGTATGGTTATCACAGCAATTCTCCATGAAAGATCTTGGAGAAGCCTCCTATATACTGGGTCTTCTACTCTATAGAGATAGATCGAAGCAGATAATAGGATTATCCCAATCTGCCTACATTGACAAAATAGTGAAAAGATACAACATGGAAAACTCCAAGAAAGGAAATGTTCCTTTCAGGCACGGAGTCACTCTCTCCAAGAAGATGTCTCCCAAGACTTCTGAGGAGATTGATGGCATGAAAAACGTTCCCTATGCCGCTGCCGTAGGGAGCATCATGTATGCCATGCTGTGCACTCGTCCTGACATAGCTCAGGCAGTGAGTGTAGTAAGCAAATTTCAGGCCAACCCAGGGTAGGAGCATTGGACTGCTGTGAAAAACATACTTAAGTACTTTCGAAGGACAAAAGAGTTTTGTCTAGTATTCGACGGTAGCTCACTACAGATCCAAAGGTATACAGATGCCGATTTCCAGTCAGACCCAGATGATAGAAACTCTACATCTGGATATATTTTCACGATAGGATTGTGTGTTGTTTCCTGAGTGTCAGCAAACAGGGGTCCTAAGTTGCAAATTAATAGTCCACAACCCAAGCCGAGCGCATTGCCGTAAGTGATGCTGCCTTATGAATGAAGGTGTTCATTCATGAATTTGGAATTCAGCAGATCACCCATTCCATTGTTGCATGACAACACTGGACCTACGGGAGGATGATAGCAAGAGGTAGCATCAGCGGAGAATGTGGTAGACCCATTGACTAAGCCACTGACACAGAAAGTGTTTGAGAAACACGTGGAAAGCATGGGACTCCGGCTAGTACCTGATTGGACCTAAGTGCAAGTGGGAGCTGTTAGACAGTTTTATATGCCCTTAGCTTCAATCAAAATTGATGTACTTTATGAGTTTATTGTAAATGAATAAAAGTGCATATTTGATTCATGTTCCCTTGGTATGTTTCTGTGTATTACCCTTAAACTGGTCACTTATTGAGACTCGTGTTAGTTTTGAATGTTCACAGCCAATGGGTCGGTCTGGGGAGACCTATCTTGACAAGGCTGACACTGTGGTGCCACCAAGTCGGTTGGGGTGGCTTGTCTCAGCTACCGGGGTGAGACCCTAGGCACATACAATGTGGGATTAATTGAATCTTTGAACTGGACCAGATTTCCAATATTGCCCTGGACCTTGGAGATTGATGGGCAAAACTAGAAAGTTACACCCGACCCCTAGACTCGATTATTGATGTGTTGCTCATTGTGACACTAGCAAGTGCACTAGCCGTTCAAGTAATAAAGTAGAGAGTGAAGTATCGTTCCCACGAGGATTTAGGAAACAATTACCAATACTAAATTGAGCACTTCTTATCTGATCAACAAATGAATCAAAACTCTAATGAAAGCTAAGAAATCCTAAATTAAAATCTATTTAAATCATTGGTCCAATTGCCTTCAAATCAGGTTAGAAGAGTAAGCAATAAATGTCAATCTCAGAATTCAGCAATCTATCAATTTGGATCATTCGAATGAATCATGATTGAGCCTTGGTTTGGTGAAACCCCAAGGTCATGAACAGCCTCTCTCAAGCGCATGTCCATCCTATGCATGAGTGATGGTTCTTCTATCTCTAGCAAGAATCTAATCCCCATGCATGCATTTTTTCAAACACTTCTAAGGCATCAATTCAAATCTGAATTGATCACCAACTGAATTGTGCAAGTTATCTCTAACCTTGCACTCAATTCAGTTCTTGAATAGTAGATTTGAATTCCTAGAGTCTCTCTCAAGCACTCTAGGAATTCCAAGCTGTAGATTAATTCGCCCAATCTGAAAATTGCAGATCTGAATTCTCTTTCAAGCAATTCAGATCTTGCAATCTCAGATCTGAGAATTCAGATCTGAGTTTTGAAGGTTATTGGTCGAATTACTCTACAATCACACCCTTATTCAAGAAACTTCAAGTACAATGCATGACCATTTGAATGAATAAAAAAGAATTAAATTGCTGAACTGAAATTTTACAAGCTGAAATACATCAAGGAAGAATGGAAACAAGGAGAAAGAAGAAAGAACATATAACTAAGAAACTGAATTCAAATCAAAAGAGAATGAAACTACAAATGATTTATTACAGAAGATCTTTGAATCACAAACTCTCAATTCGAACTCACCTTCTTCTTCTAGCTTGCTTGTCTTGAACTTCCTTCAGCCCTTCTTCTTCTTCTTCCTTGCGCCTAGCCTTCTTCTCTTCTCTTCTCTCAAGGTGGCCGAACCTCTAAGAGTGGGAGAGCCTTCCTCTCAAGCAATTGAACAACTTTCTCCCCTCCTAGAGGCCTCCTTATATAGTTTTTCAAGGGGGCTTTTGCCCCTTCTTGAAGCCTCTAGAATGGGGTGTATTACACCCCTCTTGAACCTTCTAGAGTGCTCCCTCCTTCTCTTCAAGAAACATCTAGGAGTTGCCGCCCCTAGCTCCCTTTGGGCTGCTATTTGGACTACAACTTAGCTTGCTTTTGAGCTCATGTGGGCTACACTCTAGGCTGTTATTTGGGCTAAAAATGGGCCTTCCTTGCTGGGCCGAATTCTACTCATAGCTAGGCTTTATTTTCTTGGGTTTTCTCGAGGAATTCACTTGCTCTTTTTGGGCCGAAGTGCTCTCTCTTGCTTCCACGACCGGGCTGGACTGAAATTGGTCTTTTTGAACCTTCTTTTCTTGCCTTTTTCCTTCCTTTTCTTGGATTGATTATCCCTGAACTTATTCTTAGCATTAAGCTAAATTAAGGCAAAAATTAATAAAACCGGCATAAAAATCCATGCTAAAGTCCTAAAAAATTATAGATAAATTGTAAGTTCATCAATTATGATACTGCACTAGGTGTCGGATCGGGCTGTCTTTGATGTACCAATCAGTGAGATCCTTAGCGGGGGTCAAAACCTGGGTATGTTCGAACAATCCGAGAATTCATCTGAGTGGGTGATCATAGTGACAGGATCAGCCCCTTTGTCGGACAAAGGTAATGATTGGGGATGCACTCTCACTGTTGGAAACCAAGACTGCCGGCAGCCGATTTCAACCGTTGAAATTTGTTTTTGTGAAGTATATTTTATATGAGATATAAAAGTATATATATTATGGTTTCTAAAATGTTTGCAAAAGATTTTAATTCGCGGGATCCATATAAGTGGAGAGTGCAACACTGTTCCTTGCAGCCGAGGGAGAGGTTCTCTCTTGTCGGGCAGTGTAAGATCATTATGGGCTGAGAGGTTAAGTGTAAGACCATTGAGGATAATACCTGATGGGATAATCCTGCATCTGCCCACAGTCCCTGGGTGTTACAAGGTGGCTTGGCCCAGGGACCACTTAGGGTAAGTGTTGGGCCCATAGAGCCCATTTGATGGGTTTCAGGGGGTGCACTGTCTTTAACAGTGTATTCGACCAGGCCTTGTAACAAAGGCTGGGGCAAACCCATGTGGCTGATGTGTAGATCAATGCTTGGGTCCCACGCCATACAAGGAAGCCCAACTGGGCAGTAGTTAGGAAGGTTAAGTGAGCACATAAGCTTAATGGGCCTAAAGCCCATTTCGAACTGGGCTATTAATTTAGTTAATTAAAGGGGCAAATTCTGAGATGGATTAGCAGTTAGGATAGGGTCTTAATCCTATCCACTCAGAGAGTCCAGATCTGAATGTGATTCAGATCTAGAAACCTCCTAATAAGATTAGGATAAAGCTAATCTAATCTACAGATAAGATAAGGGTTTATCCTTATCATTAGAAGAGAAGGCTGATCCAAATATGATTTTGATAAGCACATCCTAATGGGATTAGGAGCTTATCTTTTCAAGTTAACAAAAGAAGGAGGGGGGCGGCAGCTTTGAGAGAGACGAAGAAACACATAAGATCCTCTTTAGTGATGAAATCCAGAAGAGAGAATTCTGCACCCTGCGAATACTCTCTTGCCGCCTCCCTGATCTTGCCGCCCTGTTTGCCAGTTCGATCTCCAGCTGTGGGAGAAGTCAAGATTGGATCTTGACATCAATTCTTTGAGAAATGATTGAAAAGGGAGCTGTGCTCACGTTCCATCCTACTGTTTCTTGCGAAGGACAGAGTTCTTGGGGTAACACTGCTGATTCTGCTCCATCCTGCACTGCGCCATCTTCAGTGGGAGCAGTCTTTGGATCCTTCCTTGGGCGTGAACACCTTCGTTGGGAGATATTGCTTCTCCGTATCAGGTATCATTCTCTCCCATTCCTTTTGTTTCAGATCTGGTTCAGTTTAAGGTTCAAGATTTATCCTTGAAAATATGATTTTCTAAATAGGGAATGTGATTCCCAGTTGAAGGGAGAGAATTTTTTTTTTTAAATTCGCCCCTTATTCCGCAATTTTTGGGTGTCCATGTGATGGATCTCTCAACCCTTCAAAAATGATACACTTTGACCATCCTAAGGCTGAAAATACCCCTGAATTGTTGCCCTTAAGGCATCAAAATGCAGGATTATCACACAGGTTGGAAGTAGTTTCTCATTCTGCAAACTCCAACCATTTAATTCATTTTATCTTATTTTAATCCCCTTTTTCTTCTTTTTTTTTTTAATTTGAAATTTACAATTTTAATTTTAATTTCAAATTTAGATTTTGAAATTTAAATTCTACAATTTAAACACAATTTTGAATTTTGATTTTTTTTTATTTTTTCTTATTTTTAATTTTTTATTTGAAGTTTGATATTTAAATTTTTGAAACTTAAATTCAAATTTATATTTTAAAATTTAAATTCAAAATATATTTTTTTTGTTTTTGTTTTTTTCGAAATTCAAAATTTTTAAAATTTATTAGTTTATTATTTATTATATATTTTTTTATTTTGAAATTTGAAACTTTAAAATTTAAATTCAAATTCAGATTTTTAAATTTAAATTCTTGAAATTTAAATTCAATTTTGAATTTTTAAACTTTCAAAGAAATTGCAAACAAATCAACCACACGACCTAGGGCTAACCTTGGGTTTCCTAAACTAGTGGTTCAACCAATGGAAATCCTTTTAGGTTCACTTGGAATTGCACCACTTTCTTTGGTTAGCCAGGTAAGAGGTGGGGATGTGGGAGGCTTCCTTGCTCTCACAAGGACCTAATTAAGTAACCACAAAACCTACTTTGGCGTAGCCGTTTAACCTCTTTCCTTAGACACCGACCGCCGGTTATGGAAAGTAATTACAAGCTTTCCTAAAATTCAACACACCTTTGAACCAAATGTGAGGCTTCCCTAAAGGATCTTGCTATCCAAATTTTAAACTATGATTAGGGTGAACCGCACGTGGAGGGTTGTGATTTTTGGGCCAAGGGAGGGTGATGAAATCCCCATCTTATCTTATTTAAGTTGGATGCCCTTAAGTGAATTAACGGAAAAACAAAATAAACAAAGCAAATGCAACTAACTACAATGCATGGACAATTATTTCTAAAATGCAATTCAGCAATATAACATAAAAGAATAAAATAAACTAAGCAAAAGAATCAATTAAAATAATAAAAAGAAAGAAAACCTAGCACATTCACAACTAGCAATGATAATTTAAGCAAATAAATGAAAAATCCTATATGATGCATGCTCTAAAATATCAAACCCTAAATGTTGGAAAGCAAATGCAAAACGTTCAAAATATTAATTAAAAAAATTTATTTTTTTTTCAATTTTTATTATTTTTTTTAGAATTCAAAATTTAAAATTTAAAATTTGAAATTTGAAATTTGAAATTAAAATTGAGATTCAAATTGAGATTTGAATTAAAATTTAAATTTAAATTCAAATTTGAAATTTAAACTCAAATTCAAAAATTTAAACAATTTCCTTTTTAACAATTAACTATTCAATTAAAGCACTAATAAAAAGGAAATTAAATAAGGCAACAAATAATTATAACAAACAGAAAATAAAAGAAATAATTATGCTAAAAAGATTAACAAATAATCAAAATAAATTCTAACAAGAAAATTGCTACTATGAAAATTAAACCAAAAATAAAATAAACAAAAGAAAAATAAGCTACAAAAATAAATAAAATAAAATAAACGAAAAAAATTATTATTTTTTTTTGTTTTTTTATCTGAAATAAAAAATGAATCTAAAATTTAAACCAAAAATAAAACAAAATAAACAAATGAAAATTATGCTGCAAGAAATAAAATAAAATAAAATAAACAATTTTTTTTGTTGTTTTATTTTCTTTTAAATTTGAAATAAAAGAAAAACACAAACCTAATAAAGCAAAAAAAATTGAACAAGAAATTAAAATAAAGAAAGAAGAATAGATCTAGAAACAAAAGGGAAGAAAAATAATACTAAATAAATCAGATCTAGAAAAAAGAAAATAATTAAAAATTAAAAAATAATTGTTCTATAAAAAAATAGTTTGAAAATAAAAATAAGAAAATTAAAAATAAAATGAAATGACTATACTTGAAATGCAATCTCGCAACGCTCCAGTACCCCACCTTTCGTTATTCCGTCCTGTAGAATAAAAAAGAAACAAGAAATAAACTGAGATAATGGATCGAGTAATAAATGAAAAAGAAAAAATAGTGAAACAGATCCAGAAAAAGTAAATAATTTTTTTTCTCAGTGCTTCCCCGGCAACGGCGCCAAAAACATGGTGTGTCCAGAAGCATGTCTTTAAACACTTTGGTACACCAGTTTTAACATTTATAATTTTATTATGATTCTCAAACAACTACTAACACAATAAGGTGATGAGAACGGGTTGTGTCCAGAGGGAAGCGAGGGAAAAATAATTATGTACTTAGATCTGGGAGAAGAGAACGCAAGTGGGAGTTGCAGAAATAAAAAATTAATTAATTAAAAATAGAATTCATTAAAACCACATTCGAAAAGTACTAAATATAACAACTGCATAAGAATAAATAAATAACAAAGACAAATAAATAACAAGAACGAAATAAATATGTTTGAGAATCAAATCATAGGTAGTAGTCTCCAGATCTCTCCTTCAACCCTCGAACTTCTCGAGCTAGGCCTTCTGTCTTACCTGGCCGAATTCCAGATCTTCAGAAAATAAAATGAAGATCAAACGAAACGATAATAAATAGCAAATTGTAAATAAAAGTGGAATGGAAAGAACAAAAAGTAAAATTAAAATAAAGTAAAAGTGGTTGGGATCCGATTCCAAAGGTGGTAGTAGTGGTGTTGGCGAACTGCAAGTAGGAACCTCTCCTCTTGCCTGGGCGTCCTCCTTTTTCCCTACCCTTCAACTTCTCAAGATCAACCTTTTGTCTTACCTGGGGGCAGAATCCAACCCTTTCTTAGGAGCTCTTGGGTCCTTTTTATAGAAAAGTGTGGATATAACTGGAATTAGAGAGAGGGGGGTGGCAGTTGTGTTTTAGCAAAAATATTGGTGCCCTAGGGTTTAGAATGAAGGATTAGGATGGTTCTAGGGTGATCCTAAGGCTGAGAAGAAAATGAGAGGATGGCCAATATTATGTAGGGCTAAGATTTAATGGTTAGGGGCTGAATGGTGAGGATTAGCAGTTAGGTGGTGAAAAGGATGGTAGAATCCATCGTATGGACGCCAGAATTGTTGCAGAATGGGTGGGAAATTTTCAAAAATTTCCTACCTACCTTCCAACTGGGAATCACATTCCCTAATTTTAGAATCAAGATTCAAGAATCCTACTTAAACCAGAACCGAACCAGATCTGAACCAAAATACAAGGGAGTGATTATACCTGATCCAAAGAAATAGTATCTCCCAAAGTTGGTGTTCACGCCTAAATAAAACACCAAGATCTGCTCCTTCTGAAGATGACGCAACAACTATGGAACAGAACCAACAGACTGCATCCTACACACTGAATCTTTCACAAGAATCCTTTGGAAACAATGAGCACCGAACTGAATCTGCCTTTCAGCAAAGACTGATATCAAGAACGCTTGCTTCATCTTTTCTCTTACAGAGAAATCAAACTGGAGTAGATGGTGGCAGCTACTGAAGGAGAAGGCTAGAGAAGAAGATGGCGAACTGCTTTTTCTTCTCTAGAGTTTTTGAGATCCTATCTCAAAACTGTAGAGTCTTCTGTGAAATCCCTAGGGTTCAAATTCTTGTAATTCGAGTAGGGTTTCCTCCAGTTGCTTAATGCTTAAGAAAACCTCACAATCATATCAGAAGTTGCCCTGATCCTAATCTATATTTGGATTAGAACTCTTCTTAATCTTATCTGCAGATTAGGTAAGCTTTTGGGCTCATCCTAATCTCAGATCTGCCCCCTATTAATGACTGATGAAATCAGCCCAATTCGAAATGGGCTTTAGGCCCAATAAGAATCAAGTGCTCAAAAGTCTCCCAAATTGCTGCCCAGTTGGGCTTCTTTGTATGGCGTGGGACCCAAGAATTGATCTACACACCAGCCACATGTGCTTGGCCCAGCCTCTGTTATAAGGCCAAGCCGAAGTCACTGGAGAGCCCAGTGAACCCTCTAGGCCCTTCACATGGACTCTATGGGCCCAACACTTACACTAAGTGGTCCCTGGGCCAAGCCATCTTATAAAAACCCAGGGACTGTGGGCAGGTGCAAGATTAACACATCAGGTATTACCCCAAAGAGTTTCCAGAGGATTCTTGCGAAGGATCCAATGTGTAGGACACATCTGCTGGTTCTGTTCCACTTACAGCTATGTCATCTTCAGCAGGAGCAGATCTTGGTGTCCTCTTTGGGCGTGAACACCAACTTTGGGAGATAATGCTTCTCCGGATCAGGTATAATCCTCCATTTTCCTTTTGGTTCAGATCTGGTTCGATTATGGTTCAAGTAGGATCCTTGAATATTGTATTCTAAATTTAGGGAATACGATTCCCAATTGGGAGAAGGTAGGAAAATTTTTGAAATTCGCCCACCCATTCCACAATCTTATTGACATCCATAAGATGGATCCTACCATTCTTTCAGCTTCATTGCTGCTGGTCAGGAACACATGGTATGAAAACTTAATAGATCCATATATGGACTTAAGCAAGCTTCTAGGAGTTGGAACATCTGTTATGATTCTACAGTCAAAATGTTTGACTTTGAGCCAAATCCGGATGAACTTTGTGTTTACAGGGAGTCTAGTGGGGATAAGATCACCTTTTCGGTGTTGTACATGGACGATATCCTACTCATTGGAAATGATGTAGGAATGTTGACTTCGGTCAAGGTATGGCTATCATAGCAGTTCTCCATGAAAGATCTTGGAGAAGCTTCATATATACTACGTCTTCGACTCTATAGAGATAGATCGAAGCGGATAATTGGATTATCCCAAGCTGCTTACATTTAGAAAATTGTCAAAAGATATAGCATGGAGAACTTCAAGAAAGGAAACGTTCCTTTCAGGTGGTAAGTGTGGTAAGAGAGACGTTCCCTATGCCTATGCCTCAGCTGTAGGGAGATTGAGGGCATGAGAGACATTCCCTATGCCTCAGCCGTAGGGAGCATCATGTATGCCATGCTGTGCACTCGCCCGGACATTGCTCAGGTGGTAAGTGTGGTAAGCAGATTCCTGGCCAACCTAGTTGGGAGAAGGTAGGAAAATTCTTGAAATTCGCCCACCCATTCCACAATCTTATTGGCGTCCATAAGATGGATCCTACCATTCTTTCTGCTTCATTGCTGCTAATCAGGAACACATGGTATGTAAACTTAATAGATCCATATATGGACCTAAGCAAGCTTCTAGGAGTTGGAACATCTGTTTTGGTTCTGTACTCAAAATGTTTGCCTTTGAGCCAAATCCGGTTGAACTCTGTGTTTACAGGAAGTCTAGTGGGATAAGATCACCTTTTTGGTGTTGTACGTGGACGAAATCCTACTCATTGGAAATGATGTAGGAATGTTGACTTCGGTCAAGGTATGGCTATCACAGCAGTTCTCCATGAATGATCTTGGAGAAGCTTCATATTTACTGGGTCTTCGACTCTATAGAGATATATCAAAGAGGATAATTGGATTATCCCAAGCTGCTTACATTGACAAAATTGTCAAAAGATACAGCATGGAGAACTCCAAGAAAGGAAACATTCCTTTCTGGCATGGGGTCACTCTTTCCAAGAAGGTGTCTCCCAAGACTTCTGAGGAGATTGAGGACATGAGAGACGTTCCCTATGCCTCAGCCGTAGGGAGCATCATGTATGCCATGCTGTGCACTTGCCCGGACATTGCTCAGGCGGTGAGTGTGGTAAGCAGATTCCTGGCCAACGAGGGCAGGAGCATTGGACTGCTACGAAGAACATACTCAAATACCTTCAATGACAAAAGAGTTCTGTCTGGTATTCGATGGTAGTTCACAACAAGTTCTAGGGTATACGGATGCCGATTTTCAGTCAGATCCAGATGATAGAAAGTCTACATCTGTGTATGTTTTCGCAATAAGGCCGTGTGTTGTTTGCTGGAAAAGCAGCAAACAGGGATCCACTGCAAAAATTTATACATTGCCACAAGTGAATCTACCAAGGAAGCCGTGTAGATGAAGAAATTTATACACGAAGTGGGATTGATTTCATCCAGCACATCACCCATCCCGTTGTTGTGTGACAACAATGGAGCGATCGCCCAGGCTAAAGAGCCTTGGGCCCACTTGAAGTCAAAGCACATCAAGTTGAAGTACCACATACTACGAGAGATCATTGGTAGAGGGGAAGTCCTAATTCAGAAGGTAGCATCAACGGATGTAGCAGACCCATTGACTAAGCCACTGATACAGAAGGTGTTTGAGAAACATGTGGAAAGTATAGGACTCTGGCTTGTACCAGATTGGATCTAAGTGCAAGTGGGAGCTGTTAGACAGTTTTGTATGACCTTAGCTTCAATCCAATTTGATATTTAGTGTAAATAAATAAAGTGCATGTTTGATTCATGTTGTTTGGTTTAATTTTGTGTAAGACCCTAAAACTGGACACTTATAGAGACTTGTGTTAGTTTTAAATGTTCACAGCCAATGGATAAGTCTGGGGATATTTATTCTGCCAAGGCTGATACTGGTGTGCCACCAAGTGTTGGGATGGCCTGTCTCAGCCACCAGGGTAAGACCCAAGGCACATGCAGTATGGTGTTACTCGAATCCTTGAATCGGACCAGATTTCAAATATTGCCCTGGACCTTGGAGACAGATGGGAAAAACTAGAAAGTTACACCTGACCCTTAGACTCGATTATGACACTTCACTAGGTGTCAAATCAGGTTGTCTTTGATATGCCAATCTGTGAGATCTTTAGTTGGGATCAAAACCTGGGTATGTTGGTACAGTCTGAGAATTCATCTGAGTGGGTGATCAAAGTGATAGGATCAGCCCCTTTGTTGGATAAAGGTAATGATCCGGAATGCACTCTCTCTGATGGAAACCAAACTGCCGGCAGTTGATTTCACTCATTGGAATTTTGTTTTGCAAAATTTATATATGATATATTTATATATGGTTTCAAAGTGTTTGCAAATGGTTTTAATTCTTGGGATCCATGTGAGTGAAGAGTGTGGCACTGTTCCTTACAGCCGCGGGAGAGGTTCTCTCTTGTCGAGCAGTGCTTGATCATTAAGGACTGAGAGGTTAAGTGTAAGACCATTTAGGATAATACCTGATGGGCTAATCTTGCACTTGCCCACAATCCATGTGATGGGCTCAAGGGTTCATTGAGCTTTTCAGTGAATTCGATTGGGCCTTGTAATAAAGGTTGGGCCAAACCCATGTGGCTGGTGTGTAGATCAATGCTTGGGTCCCACGCCATACAAAGAATCCCAACTGGGCAGCAGATTGGAAACTAGTTAAGCACTGAACACTTAATGGGACAAAAGCCCATTTTGAGCTGGGCTGATATGATCACCCATCTATGGGGCAGATTTCAGATTAATGTTAGCAAAAGGATTGGGCCTTTAACCTTATCCACTCTGGAAGACCAAATTCAAATCAGAATTGAATCTGGTTATCTTCTGATAAGATCAGTAGTAAGCTAATTTAATCTGCAGACAAGATTAATATAATCCCCTATCCAAATACTGATTTGGATTGGGATAACTCCTAATTTAGGACGTTTCTTAATCAAGAAGAAAAGAGGAGAAACCCTATGAGAAAAAAAGTGATTTTCGAACCAAGGGTTCAAGCAAGAAAGCATCCTGCGAATTGAGATAGGATCTCATACACGCTCCAGAGAGAAGAGAAGCAATTCAGCCATCTTCCTCCCAGGAGTTCTCCTCCAGCCTCCACCATTCCTTCTTGCAAGATTTGATCTTTGCAGAAGAAAGAAATCAAGAAATCAATTCTTGACATCAATCTTGCAGAAAAAACTGTAAAATATTTGGTGCTCAGAGTTTCCAAAGGGATCTTGAGAAGGATCCAGTGTGTAGGATGCACTCTGCTAGTTTCGTTCCACCTACAGCTGTGCCATTTTCAGCAGGAACAGATCTTGGTGCCCTCTTTGGGCGTGAACACCAACTTTGGGAGATACTGCTTCTCTGGATCAAGTATAATCCTCCCTTTTTCCTTTTGGTTTAGATTGAAAGAATGGTAGGATCCATCTAATGGACGCCATAAAGGTTGCGGAATGGGTCGGCGAATTTCAAAAATTTCCTACCTTCTCTCAACTGGGAATCATATTCCCTAAATTTAGAATACAATAATCAAGGATCCTACTTGAACCATAATCAAACCAGATCTGTACCAAAAGATAAATGGGAGGAATATACCTGATCCGGAGAAGCAGTATCTCCTAAAGTTGGTGTTCACGCCCAAAGAATGCTCCAAGATCCGTTCCTACTGAAGATGACACAGCTGTGAATGGAACAGAGCCAGTAGGGTGCGTCCTACACACTGGATCCTTCACAAGAATCCTCTGGAAGTATTAAACACTGAATCTTTTTCAGTCTTTCTTGCAAGACTGACCTCTCCCTCGGCTGCAAGGAACAGTGTTGCACTCTCCACTTATATGGATCCCGGGAATTAAAACCTTTTGCAAACATTTTAGAAACCATAATATACATATACTTTTATATCTCGTATAAAATATATTTTGCAAAACAAATTTCAACGGTTGAAATCGGCTGCCGGCAGTCTTGGTTTCCAACAGTGAGAGTGCATCCCCGATCATTACCTTTGTCCGACAAAGGGGCTGATCCTGTCACTATGATCACCCACTCAGATGAATTCTCGGATTGTCCCAACATACCCAGGTTTTGACCCCCACTAAGGATCTCACTGATTGGTACATCAAAGACAGCCCGATCCGACACCTAGTGCAGTATCATAATCGAGTCTAGGGGTCGGGTGTAACTTTCCAGTTTTGCCCATCAATCTCCAAGGTCCAGGGCAATATTGGAAATCTGGTCCAGTTCAAAGATTCAATTAATCCCACACTGTATGTGCCTAGGGTCTCACCCCGGTAGCTGAGACAAGCCACCCCAACCGACTTGGTGGCACCACAGTGTCAGCCTTGTCAGGATAAGTCTCCCCAGACCGACCCACTGGCTGTGAACATTCAAAACTAACACGAGTCTCAATAAGTGTCCAGTTTAAGGGTATTACACAGAAACATACCAAGGGAACATGAATCAAATATGTACTTTTATTCATTTACAATAAACTCATAAAGTACATCAATTTTGACTGAAGCTAAGGGCATACAAAATTGTCTAACATTTATATCCATATATAAAATA
Organism: Nelumbo lutea; assembly: GCF_056320005.1. Lineage (NCBI taxonomy): Eukaryota > Viridiplantae > Streptophyta > Magnoliopsida > Proteales > Nelumbonaceae > Nelumbo > Nelumbo lutea. The sequence goes on from NC_142691.1 coordinate 39,498,536, forward strand.
TATTTTGCAAAACAAATTTCAACGATTGAAATCGGCTGCAAGCAATCTTGGTTTCCATCAGAGAGAGTGCATCCCCGATCATTACCTTTGTCCGACAAAGGGGATGATCCTATCATTATGATCACCCACTCAAATGAATTCTCGGACTATCCCAACATACCCAGGTTTTGACCCCCACTAAGGATCTCACTGATTGGCATATCAAAGACAGGTCAGTCCGACACCTAGTGCAGTATCATAATCGAGTCTAGGGGTCAGGTGTAATTTTCTAGTTTTGCCCACTAATCACTAAGGTCCAGGGCAATACTGGAAATCTGGTTTGATTCAGGGTTTCATGTAAACCTACACTACATGTACCTCGGGTCTCACCCTGGTAGTTGAGATAGGCCACCCCAACACTTGGCGGCACACTAGTGTCAGTCTTAGCAGGATAAATCTTCCCAGACTTATCCATCGGCTATGAATATTCTAAACTAACATGAGTCTCATTATGTGTTAAGTTTAAGGGTATTACACAGAAACACACCACAATAACATGAATCAAATATGTAGGCCTGAACATTATATGATGTGAGACCCACAAATGCATTACACAAGTCCATAAGGATTCAGCCCCACCTCTAGAAGAGGCTAGGCCAACTGAACACACCACAATAACATGAATCAAATATGTGTGTTCAGTTGGCCTAGCCTCTTCTAGAGGTGGGGCTGAATCCTTATGGACTTGTGTAATACATTTGTGGGTCTCACATCATATAATGTTCAGGCCTACATGGCCTTGTAATGCATAGGAAAGTGAGCCATTAAAGAAAATGGGCCTAAGTTCCATTACATGGTCTCACATCATATAATGTCACATGACTTGGGGCAATTTTGGGTCATGAATATGGGTATGGAGCACCTATTCATATAATAAAATTAGAGTTTAGTCATAAGGATGGGAAAACCATGCTATCCTAGGGGCAATTAGGGGTCATGCAACTTGGGCCGACTAGGGGAGTACTCTATATAAGGGAAGAAAGAGATGGGCAAACCATTCTATCATAAGCTCTCTCTACCACTCTCTCACCTCCCTTGCTGCCATAAAACCCTGGATTGTTCCAGCCCTTGTAGGGATGTTTTTCCTTCAATTACTAACTATGTTTTAGGAAAATAGCATCAATCGTAAGAAGGCTCACATTGTTGCATCAATCCCAAGAAGATTAGAGGTTCGAAGTGCAAAAAACTACATTGTTAAATCAGCTTCACTTTATTGTTGTGCCATCTTCAGCGGAGACCAGTTTGGGTCTAACATTGGGCATGAACTACCACTTTGGGATTTGCATTTGTGGACTCCATATCAGGGATGATCGGAAATTAATTTGGGTTTCAAATCTGATTCAGATCAGTGCAAGATCGACCTTGAAATTTCAGATTTCAAAATCACCAGAAAACCAGTTCTTGGGATGGGTTAGAAAATTTTTAAAATAGGGCCAACTACTAGATCTGGTTCGGTCATGTCTAATCTCAACTCTAACACTTCCAGCAGTTGCAAACCCTAGATCTTTACATCCCAAGTTCTTGTCTCAATTTCTCCTATATGTAACTCATGTATGAATTTAACGTAGGGTGTTCTGTGATGAACCCATAGAAATTTTGCTTGTGAGAGAAGAAAGAAATCTATTATTCAATCTCACATGGTTTCAAAGAAAAGAAACTTGATCCAGATTAGAATTCACACAGTTAGTAGTGAAAGTAATTTCAGTAGCTTTTCATAAATGCACTCAGATGGATTTCTCTTGAGTCTTGAATATTAGTTATAAACATCTGGGAGATTTATAGGATCAGGGTAAGAAATGTAAGAAATGTTATATACAAAAATCAGGGTAACATTGACTGAGTAATTGGTTAATGGTCTCTGAATTGATTCAGATACTTCAATAAATCTATCAATGGTAGCTTTTATCACATGCCAATGCATACCCATTCTGTATGATGGTTCATATAGCGTTGGAAGAACATCACCAGCATACACAGAGTCAACGTTCATGCCCTATTAAAACTTAGAGCTTGGAAAAACCATTGTGGCTGCTGCAAGCTCTCTCGATCAAATGTTGCAGTAGAAGCACGAGTGATGGTGTTGGTGTCACAAAATTCCTCCTGTTGATCTGATCTGAACATCATGGAAAAGGCCAGCTGCCTGGTTTCATCACGTTCTGGACAACCCAATAATTCAAGAGAAGAATGCTCGTGATGCTTTTGAGGCTTCCTCGTTCTACTGCCACATCCAGTAGTCAGTGTCAGCTCCAGGTTGCTTTCTGTATCTGCATAGATCTGTGGATCATGAGAGCCATCAATGATCATCTTATCTTTTGAGGGCCTTTGGAGGATAGGTCCAGAGTGGTCTTCAATTACACTGGTTTCAGCTGAGATATCCTCTTTAGCAGGTCTTTCAAGATCAAAGCCTCTAGGAATTCTGAAAGCATCCCCAGAGCTACTGCATCGATCTTGAGAGCCTGGATTAGCTATCGTGCCATAAAAACTAGAGTTTGTTGGGGTAGGGGGTTGGTTCCAGATACCAAAGAGGTAGTTAGGCTGGGAGCCAGTCCCAGGACTCCAAAACCCAGTTGAATTATCTGAGACACTGAAGTCAGGTCCAATCCGCCGAATTACTTGATTGGTTGAATTGGCTTGTTGGTTGAGCTTCTGCTCCTTATTTCGAAGCTCAGACATGAGCATCTTCTGAACATTATACAGCCGATGGAGTTCTCTTACCTGCATCATTCAATTATCTTAGTATTTAGATTCATGACACTAGAAACTTAAAATGAAAGAAAGGAAAGCAAAATTCCCCATCAGCAGGAACAAAACGAAGCTACTGCAATATAAAACAGTACACTGGATGCAAATGTGAGGATCTACTGGTCCTAAATGCGGTCCTACCTATTAGAATGGGTGTATTAATTGAACCTATCAGGTGGTTGTAAAGTGTTAATTAACCATTTTACTCTGCAAAAAGTATTCGAAAAGAAAAAAACAATGAAAAGGTATGGAACAGAGGATCAAAATAACACTGCAGTCTATGCTTACATCCAGTTTAACTTGTAGAAGTTCATTAATGATACAGATAAACTAGATTTTCCCTAAATCAGAAGAATAGATGAAGTCAAGAGTGTCAGTGTACCTGCTCCTTAAAGGTCTCTTCATGTCTCAGCATTGTTTCCTTCATAGATTCTCTATTGTATAGTTCGATCATTTTATACATGGAGTCTTGAAACCTGTCAAGACCAATTTGTATATTCTCCTTGAGCAAGCTCCTCTTGTAAAACTCTGGAGAACCTGCCGTGTTCAATGCATTATAGTTGCGGTTGGTTTGTAATCTAGAGAGGAGATTAACAGCATACTGGAGTTCCATTCCCATGCCTGAAACAGTAGTAGAAGGATTTATTATTACAGTGCAAGTTATAGAAGAATCTGCAACAAAACAAGTTTATCAACTAAAATAATGTTTGCACAGTTGAAAATGTATACTCAATAAATTATTATCGATTGAGAACTACCAGGGTGAAAATTAGTGACCTGGTCAGAAGTCAGAAATTAGGCAGGTCTGAGAAAAATTTTCCACGTTTTTAATGGTTTAAGATGTTCAGATTAGACTTCCTTTTTGTCTTTTGTTTTCTGGTTTTGTTTTTTATTGATTATCCATGCTGGATTCACGCACAAGTGGAGGTGCAGAAATTATGGCCTAGACTCAAAAATCAAGAATCTAGTGCTATATCTCTGCACCTGATGACAACAAAAAATTGGACCATGTCACATTCTACAATTCATACCAATTACACCAACTAAATGTCAAAATTACAAACACCCTTACGAAGCTAGAGCCAAGCCAATAAAACTTAAGTATTTATTAAAACCCAATAAACAGTATCTGCCCGTCCAAGGTGAAACAAAATGCCCAAGAGTACGTTTATTTCCTAAGTTTTATTTATTTGTGACTACAATGCCATACGCTATGTCACTGTATGTTTAGATACTTGTCTGTTGTACCCCTTTGCGTTTATGATATTTAGACAGATCCATCTGATTCAAGAGATTTTTCTTATATTCTTCTTTTTGAGGGGATTGTACTATTTCAGAGAAACTAATGGGAGGTTTTGCACCAATTACCTTTACAATGTCTATAGCTTCTAGTGACAAATGAGAACGGCATTTCAGAGTAACTGAAGTAAATGGAATAAACCCAGGACTAAGAGATTTTAAAAGTGCCCTAATAGAAATTAAGAACTATAGGATGAATTTATGAGCCATTGAGAATAGTAGTACAAGTCTCAAGATGAGAAAGGCATAAGGCTATTGTCGTAATAATTGTTGATGGTCTATAGGAAAAAGGAGATTGGTTCTATCAGAAAAGTTGAGTCTAAGTGAATGTGAATGAAACATCATATTTGTAGAAACTCACGAGAGACTTATGTTCCCGTGTTGATTGGTGGTGAGGTGGGGGTATAAAACTATAAAGCCACAAGAATAACAATGCCATCACTAGACACAGTGTCACAAAAGATAAAATAGATCTGGCATAGACCAAATAGAGTTTCCTCAACCATGAGTTCTCCATAATGAGACAAAATACTACAACACCAAGAAATCATTGCAGACAGTTCAATGCAACTGAGAACACACATACAGAGAGAGAGAGAGAGAGAGATTGAAGAAATTAAACAAACTACAGCTATCCAACCATCCATGAATAATCACAAGGGACATGAGAAAATTCCTTCAGTAGGATACCTTGAAGGAGAGATCGGCTACTTTTAATATGTTTCAAGAGGTGGAAAAAGTAAAAAAAAACTAAACTACAGATAGGTCATCCATCTCAAGCATAAAGCGTAATCTGCTGAATCTCTTTCATCACAAGAATTGGAGAACCTAACTACTTTGTTTTTCCAATGTGAATGATCTCTTTCATCCACTAGAGAGAATTTACCACCTTCTGTGGGTGAATTAGAAAAGATAATTTCTGGAGTTTTCGGAATCATTGACTTGAGAAATTTAATTTTCTAAAACACAAAAGAAAACCATCCCTAAATAATCTAAACATGACATAACAAGCAACATCATGAATATCAATTAAGGATTCAAGAACAACTACAGCTGCAACTAAGAACAATTGAAAGATGAAGATCTCTTAACCTGCAAGTTACAACAGCAGGATCCTGTGGTTGTTTTGGGTTGGTCATGGAGAACCTTACTCCCTCTCCCTGCTCTTCTCATCCATCTGGAAACCCGTGAACATAATAAAACTTAATTATAATACCACCAGACATTCCCTGATAAGCATCCGTGGTCCATTCCTCCTAAAGTCCCTACGCCAGGGGAGTTAACTACAGAGCAATCCAAGCTGGGAAAGCCGATTTATTGGGAGAAAGCTCAGGTACCCGGAAAATCTCCTGTCTAGCCAAGAGAACTAGACTAACTTTTTTAAGAGAAACAACAAAGGAACTTCATTAGAGGAACTAGACTAATTCACGCTTGACAGGCTGTGAAGGAGATGGGCAAAAAGGGTGGAGAAGCTTATGGCAAAATAAATGGGTGTCTGTTTTGGTATATAATGATACTCAGAAGGAGGATCAAAAAGGGGGTCCCCAAGAGAACCAAAAATAAAAAATAAAAACAAATCTCACTGTACGTAAGCTCATTTAAGCTTGTGAACAAGATATTCCAGACGGTTCTTCCATGACATCAAGATACAATATGTTCGAAGCTGGAGCTTCTTCATCAATACGCAAGATCAAAACCTTTCTTTCTCTTTACTCTTCTTTCTTATTTCTGGAAATTCAAAGATACCCAGTAGATTGTTCTTTCTGTACTTGACAATCCATATCCACTTCCGTATTAAATAACTAAACCAGCATACACTTGAAATTTGAAATTTTCTTTAGATATCCACCTCAGGTGTGGTTTCTTATTTGTAAGTGGCAACACTGATATTCCTTGAAAAAGGTGAATTCCTCTGATAACCCACGCCTGATTGATTGGATTGAGAAAAGCTTCAAACCTTCTTGGTGGGCCCCCCTATTGGATAATTTAAAAGTACGCACTACATTTCTTTTCCTGTTCTTGAAAACCCACCTCCAGTTTGTAGTAAAAAACTGTCCAGAAAATTACTGCCAGATGCCAAAGGTGTCTCTTTATGGTAAACTAGAGCTCCAAAAGGCAGTCTTTCTTATCTCTATGTAAAGTGATCTCAAAATTTTTTGAAACCTTAGTACTTGCTCAAAACCAACTTACTTTCAAGTTTCAGCGATCAGACTGTTTACCAAGATCCTGCCCATTGAAAGTGAAACTTGGTTGTCTTTTTCTTCAAGAAGACAAGAAAACCAACATAATTATCTCTTGCAACTCAAAAACTAATTCGGAAAATAGGATTTATATGTGCAAATCCAAACCAGTACAGTAAACAATTGTGGTAAAAATCTTCAACAGGCAAGAGAGGGATGGGTACCTCCAATATATCGCTTTCCTCTAAAAGATGCTGGACTAAAACATACCTGTCTCAAAACAAAGTAATTAAAAATCTAAAGCTCCACCACCCACTCCTCATCTGGTGAAGTTTAGACCACTCACACAAACCCCTCATGTCTTACAGCCTTATTTTCATTAGATTTCTTTAGGCTCAGTTTGAAAGGAGTACAAATACCTTGTATTTATATTATTTTGTATGTATTTGCAGAGTACATATTTGTATTTATACTCTTTCCAAACCGAGCCTTAGTAAATATTTGTTTATTATGTGGACATGGCTTTGTTTTGTCTTATACCTTCTTCTGTCTGTTCAAGATCTTTTAACATTTCTTTGGGTAACATGGGTTCTTTACCATTATTATTGTAATTCAGAATAAAATAAAAGAGAAAACAATCTTGTCTTTTTTAATTCCACTAATATTTTAATAAAAAGTTGTATTATTTAAAGAGGAAGAGGATATTGATCTTTCCTTTTCTCTTGGAGGAAATCCTCTCATCTCCCAAGTGATTTTGCTACCTAGACAGGTGTTTTATAAGTCTTTCCTAAGAATCTAGTCCTTTCCGTTCCCTCATTTTCCTTTGGTTTGCGCTATGCAAAATAAGCCATCTGCACATGTCCTTGATTGATTGATCCTTAATTTAGTATCACTAAGGCCATGTTTTGGAATACTTAAAAATAAGTGCTTATTTGGGTTGGGGCCACACCAAATTGTAACTTATTTTAAGTACTTATACTGAAAGGGATGTGATGTAGCGCGATCCGGGCACTCCTAGCTGACTGCTGACTGGCTCCTTATTGGCAACGAATGGCACCTGAGAAGATGAAAAGAAATATTCCTGAGGATTTACCCAGTGGAAATACTTCGATGCTTAAGTTAGTACTGTGTATATGAAGTAAAGGGAAAAACAAAGGCTAAGAGTGGAGGTCACGCTTTTTTTTCTATACTCGAGAGATTGGAGGTCTCAAGAAGAAGTTTCTCATTTGCCTTGAGGGCTTTTATAGGGGCGCTTTTTGTGAGATCGGGCATAACCGCCACTGGGCCCCCTAGTGACAGGTATGCCTCCACCTACTGAGAGACGTGGGCGCAAACTGACGAAAGGACAGGGACCGCGCTGTCAGTAAGGGATATGATGCAGCCTAATTGGTACGGCCTGTCAGATAGAAGCTTCCTGTGGAATGCTCGTGCGGCTCGGTCGTGAGCTACTTTGCAGCGAGCTTGGAATACTTCAGGAATACCCTTAGTGGAATTAGTCCTCGAGATGACTTGTCTGCTTGGAAGCTCGGGCGAGCTGGTTTTCTTAGCTTGCGGGTTGAGGTTGCCTCGGAATATCCCTTTGGGGTTAGCTCGAGGAACCCGGAGCTTGGGTCATGGCGAGCTCCTCCTTTTGCGCGATATGATGTGGTGAGCTGCTTTATGAGCCCGCTACTTAGTTGTACTAGGCTGCAATGCTGAGTTGTAGCTTACGTCGGGTTAGTGTCCACGTGTCACTGTTTCATAGATCGGGTCAAATCATCCTTCATCAGGATGGTAGAATCCATCGTATGGACGCCAAAACAGATGTGTAATGGGTGGGTGAATTTCAAAAATTTTCTACCTACCTTTCAACTAAGAATCACATTCCCTTGTTTTAGAATCAAGATTCAAGGATCCTACTTGAACTTGAATCAAACCAGATCTGAACCAAAAGAAAAGGGAGTAAATTATACCTGATCTAGAGAAATAATATCTCCCAAAGTTGGTGTTCACACCCAAAGAAGGCACCAAGATCTACTCCTACTGATGATGACATAGCAATTGTGGAACAGAACCAGCAGGCTGCGTCCTACACACTGAATGCTTCACAAGAATCCTTTGGATGACAATGAGCACCAAACCGAATCAATTGTTCAACAAAGACTGATATCAAGAACTTTTCTTGATCTTTCTCTGACAGAGAAAAACAAACTGTGTTCTGTATCCCTAGGGTTCTGAGATCCTATCTCACAAAACTCCAGGATGTGTGTTTTGTATCCCTAGGGTTCGAATTCTTGTAATTCCAATAGGGTTTCTTCCAATTGCTTAATGATTAAGAAAAAGATCTCCTGATCATATCAGGAGTTGCCCTTATCCAAACCTGTATTTGGATTAGAACACTTCTTAATCTTATCTGCAGATTAGATAAGTTTTTTTGGGCTCATCCTAATCTCAGATCTGCCCCTTAATAGTGATTGATCAAATCAACCCAGTTCGAAATGAGCTTTAGGCCCATTAAGGTTAAGTGCTTAAATGTCTTCCAAACTGCTACCTAGTTGGGCTTCTTTGTATGGCGTGGGACCCAAGCATTGATCTACACACCAGCTACATGGGCTCGGCCTAGCCTCTGTTACAAGGCCTGTCCGAATTCATTGGAGAGCCTAATGAACCCCTTGAGCCCATCACATGGACCCTATGGGCCAAACACTTACACTAAGTGGTTCCTAGGCCAAGCCATCTTATAAAAACCCAGGGATGAAGGGATGAGAGATCCATCCTATGGACGCCCAAAGATTGCGGAATAAGGAGGCGAATTTCAAAAATTTTTCTCTCCCTTCAACTAGGGAATCACATTCCCTATTTAGAAAATCATATTTTCAAGGATCATTCTTGAACCTTAAACTGAACCAGATCTGAACCAAAAGGGATAGGAGAGAATTATACATGATACGGAGAAGTAATATCTCCCAACAAAGGTGTTCACACCCAAGGAAGGATCCAAAGACTGCTCCCACTGAAGATGGCGCAGTGCAGGATGGAGCAGAATCAGCAGTGTTCTTCCCCAAGAACTCTGTCCTTCGCAAGAATCAGTAGAATGGTACGTGAGCACAGCTTCCTTCTCAATCGTTTCTCAAAGAACTGATGTCAAGATCCAATCTTGACTTCTCTCACAACTGGAGATCGAAGAGGCAAACAGGGCGACAAGAACAGGGAGGCAGCAAGAGAGTATTCCCAGGGTGCAGAATTCTCTCTTCTTGATTTCAGCACTAAAGAGGATCTGATGTATCTCTTCTAAAGGCTGCCGCCCCCTTCCTTCTTTTTTGTTAACTTAAAAGATCAGCTCCTAATCCCATTAGGATGTGCTTATCCAAATCATATTTGGATCAGCCTTCTCTTCTAGTGATAAGGATAAACCCTTATCTTATCTGTAGAGTAGATCAACTTTCTCCAAATCCCATTAGGAGGTTTCTAGATCTGAATCACATTCAGATCTGGACTCTCTGAGTGGATAGGATTAAGACCCTATCCTATCCGCAAATCTATTTCAGAATTCGCCCCTTTCATTAACTAAATAAATAGCCTAGTTCAAAACGGGCTTTAGGCCCATTAAGCTTATGTGCTCACTTAACCTTCCTAATTGCTGCCCAGTTGGGCTTCCTTGTATGGCGTGGGACCCAAGCATTGATCTACACATCAACCACATGGGTTCGGCCTAGCCTTTGTTACAAGGCCTGGTCGAATACACTGTTAAAGACAGTGCACCCCCTGAAACCCATTGAATGGGCTCTATGGGCCCAACACTTACCCTAAGTGGTCCCTGGGCCAAGCCACCTTGTAACACCCAGGGATTGTGGGCAGATGCAAGATTAACCCATCAGGTATTATCCTCAAATGTCTTACACTTAACCTCTCAGCCCTTAATGATCATACACTGCCTGACAAGATAGGACCTCTCCCTCGGCTGCAAGGAACAGTGTTGCACTCTCAACTTATATGGATCCCGGGAATTAAAACCTTTTTGCAAACATTTTAGAAACCATAATATATATACTTTTATATCTCATATAAAATATACTTTGCAAAACTAATCTCAATGGTTGAAATCGGCTGCCGGCAGTCTTGGTTTCCAACAGTGAGAGTGCATCCCCGATCATTACCTTTGTCCGACAAAGGGGCTGATCCTGTCACTATGATCACCCACTCAGATGAATTCTCGGATTATCCCAACATACCTAGGTTTTGACCCCCGCTAAGGGTCTCACTGATTGGTACATCAAAGATAGCCCGACCCGACACCTAGTGCAGTATCATAATCGAGTCTTGGGGTCGGGTGTAACTTTCCAGTTTTGCCCATCAATCTCCAAGGTCCAGGGCAATATTGAAAATCTGGTCCAGTTCAAAGATTCAATTAATCCCACACTGTATGTGCCTAGGGGCTCACCCCGGTAGTTGAGACAAACCACCCCATCCGACTTGGTGGCACCACAGTGTCAGCCTTGTTAGGATAGGTCTCCCCAGACCGACCCACTGGCTGTGAACATTCTAAACTAACACGAGTCTCAATAAGTGTCCAGTTTAAGGGTATTACACAGAAACATACCAAGGGAACATGAATCAAACAAGCACTTTTATTCATTTACAATAAACTCATAAAGTACATCAATTTTTTATTGAAGCTAAGGGCATACAAAACTGTCTAACAGCTCCCACTTGCACTTAGGTCCAATCAGGTACTAGCCGGAGTCCCATGCTTTCCACGTGTTTCTCAAACACTTTCTGTGATAGTGGCTTTGTCAATGGGTCTGCTACATTTTCCGCTGACTCTACCCTCTGAATCAGGACGTCCCCTCTACCAACAATCTCCCGCAGTACGTGGTACTTCCTCTCGATGTGCTTCGACTTCGAGTGGGCTCATGGCTCCTTAGCCTGAGCAATGGCTCCATTGTTGTCACACAACAATGGGATGGGTGATGTGTCGGACGGAACTACTCCAAACTCATGAATGAACTTCTTCATCCATACGGCTTCTTTGGCAGCCTCACTTGCGGCAATGTACTCGGCCTCGGTCGTGGAGTCTGCAGAGGACCCCTGTTTGCTGTTTTTCCAGTAAACAACACATGATCCTATCATGAAAACATATCCAGATGTAGACTTTCTATCATCTGGGTCTGACTGGAAATTGGCATCTGTATACCCTTGGATCTGTAGTGAGCTACCGTCGAATACTAGACAAAACTCTTTTGTCCTTCGAAGGTACTTAAGTATGTTTTTCACAGCAGTCCAATGCTCCTGCCCCGGGTTGGCCTGAAATTTGCTTACTACACTCACTGCCTGAGCTATGTCAGGACGAGTGCACAGCATGGCATACATGATGCTCCCTGCGGCAGAGGCATAGGGAACATCTTTCATGCCATCAATCTCCTCAGAAGTCTTGGGAGACATCTTCTTGGAGAGAGTGACTCCGTGCCTGAAAGGAACATTTTCTTTCTTGGAGTTTTCCATGCTGTAACTTTTGACTATTTTGTCAATGTAGGCAGATTGGGATAATCCTATTATCCGCTTCGATCTATCTCTATAGAGTCGAAGACCCAGTATATAGGAGGCTTCTCCAAGATCTTTCATGGAGAATTGTTGTGATAGCCATACTTTCACCATAGTTAACATACCTACATCATTCCCAATGAGTAGAATGTCATCTACATATAGAACCAAGAAGGTAACCTTATCTCCACTGTACTTCCTGTAAACACAGGGTTCATCCGGATTCTGTTCGAAGTAAAACGATTTGACGACAGAGTCAAAATGGATGTTCCAACTTCTAGAAGCTTACTTAAGTCCATAAATGGATCTACTAAGTTTACATACCATGTTTTCCTGACCTGCAGCAATGAAGCCTTGCGGCTGCTGCATATAGATATCTTCAGTAAGATCTCCATTCAGGAATGCAGTTTTGACATCCATTTGCCAAATCTCATAATCATGGTATGCTGCTACATCTAGCAGGATCCTAATGGATTTAAGCATGGCCACAGGTGAAAAGGTTTCCTCATAATCGATGCCCTCTTTCTGAGTGTACCCTTTCGCCACCAGATGAGCCTTGAAGGTCTCAACCTTACCATCGGGGCCCTTCTTCCTCTTGTAAATCCATTTGCAACCGATTGCTTTTACCCCGGAGGGCGAATCTACTAGAGTCCAGACTCCATTGGTCTCCATTGAGTCCATCTCTGCTCTCATGGCCTCCACCCACTTCTGGGAATCTATGTCCAACATAACTTCCGTGTAAGTCACGGGATCCTCCTCACTAGTCAAGGTTTCCACCAGGTAACTATCCTGGTCAAAACCATAACGGACCGGTGGCCTGGATACCTGAGTGGATCTTCTAAGTTGGTCATTACCTGGAACTTGTGGGACATCTCCCACTGCTCCTGAGCTCTCCTGATCAAGAACAACTTCCTGACGATGGGTGTCCAGGATATAGTCGGTTTCCTAGAATTGCGCATTACGACTGCAGAACACTTTCTGCTCACTTGGATCATAGAATAGGTAACCTACAGAGCCTTTTGGGTAGCCTACAAATAGGCAACGGCTGGTCTTGGATTCCAACTTGTCTGCACTCGTTCTTTTAACGTGTGCTGGACAACCCCAAATCTTCAAGTGTCTGACACTTGGTTTCTTTCCGGTCCAAAGTTCATATGGAGTATTCGGAACTGATTTGGTTGGAACCCAATTCAACACATAAATCGCAGTCTCTAATGTGTAACCCCAAAAGGATGTGGGTAACTCTGAGTGTATGAGAAGTGACCGGACCATATCCATTAAGGTCCTATTCCTCCTCTCCAAAACACCGTTAAGTGTGGTGTAGCAGGAGGAGCTAATTGTGATACTATCCCATTGTCCTTTAAGTAGTCCCTAAATTCGTCAGAGAGATACTCGCCACCTCGATCTGATCGAAGGGCCTTAATTTCTCTCCCTAACTGTTTCTCGACCTCTTGTCTAAACTCTTTGAACTTTTCAAAGGATTCAGACTTGTGTCTCATTAGGTCAAGTGTGCCTGTACATCTTTCAGGCTTACCGTTAAATGGCCGTTTCGTCATCTTGCCTTGTAGGCAAGGCTCACAAGTGGGAAGATCTTCTACAGTTAGAAAATCCAAAGGACCATCTTTTACCAACCTTGTGATTCGGTCAACACCGATATGGCCAAGTCGATAATGCCACAAACACGTGGGATTAACTGTATCACGAGCTCTCTTCTTAGGGATTTCAGCCGACGTAGTTTCGGTTATGTTAGTTTCTAGAGAAGGATGTAGAACATAGAGACCCTTCTCCAGTTCCCCGTATGCGATGAATCTGTTGTTTCTTTTAATAGTAATCGTATTACTAAAGAAGACAGAATAACCATCTGCACACAGTTTTGAGACAGAAATCAAATTTCTCCTTAAATTTTGCACATAAAGACAGTCTTTCAATACAATTGTTTATTCTCTAAAAATTAACTCCACGGTTCCTATGGTCGCGGCTGCAACAGTTGCAGTAGTCCCCAAGTAGAGTGTGGCTTCTCCTCCACTTAGCCTTCTGTTTGCCTTGAATCCCTGCAGTGAGTTACAAGCATGAGTTGAAGCCCCAGAGTCAATACACCAGGACGCAGAAGCTACCAACAAATTGGTTTCTATAACACAAGTTTTGAAGTTACGTTTCTTGGATTCCAGGTAGGCAGGACAGTTCCTTTTCTAGTGGCCGGTCTTCTTGCAGAAGTGATAGGCATCCGATGCTTTGTCTTTCTTCTGCTTCTTGCTCTTAGTGGCTTTCTTCTGAGGCTTCTTTGCCTTCCTCTTTCTCTTGCCTATCTTGCCAAATTCAACAAGCATGGTTATAGGCTCATCCTTTCTAATCAGTTTTTCAGCTCTTTGCAACATATTGCTAAGCTCTTGTAAGCTGACATTCAACTTGTTCATGTTATAGTTCATGATGAACAGATTAAAGGAAGGAGGCAAAGAGTTAAGGATAGCATCTATCTGGGTTGCAAGATCCAACCCGGATCCAAGAGCCTCCAGTTCGTTGATGTATCCCATCATTCGAAGACAATGGTCGTGAACTTGTTGACCCTTGGACATTTGTGCGGTCATGAACTGTTTCAAGACCTTTTGTCGAGTAGAACGATTCTGCTCTTCATACATTGTCCTGAGACTGTCCAATATGTCTTTGGCAAGTTCGATCTGATCGAACTGCCTCTGTATCGGGTTGTCCAGAGAGGCAATGATGTAACACCGGCCAAGGGAGTTTTTCTCCTCCCATTCTTGATAGTCTCTCCTTCGGGCCTCAGAGGCCCTATCACCCGGATGCTCTTTGCCACTTTGTCCAGCTTTTCAGAAGCAAGGACCATTATAAGGTTCCTGTACCAGTCAGCATAGTTTGGGTCCTTCAACTTGTTGTCATCAAGCAGTTTTGCAAAAGATTCGTTTGCCATTTTCTGATAAAAGAGTAAACATCAGTACACAACCTAATTTGATTCATGTTCATTTCAAACATCCCAGGAATTAAAATCATTTGCAAACATTTTGAAACTATACTTAAATATATATAATATATAAAATATATAAAAATTTTGCAAAACAAAATTCCAACGATTGAAATCAGCTGCTGGCAGTTTGGTTTCCATCAGAGGGAGTGCATCCCCGATCATTACCTTTGTCCGACAAAGGGGTTGAACCCGTCACTATGATCACCCACTCAGATGAATTCTTAGAATGTCCCAACATACCCAGGTTTTGACCCCCGCTAAGGATCTCACTCATTGGCATATCAAAGATAGCCCAATCCAACACCTAGTGCAGTACCATAATTGGGTTTAGGGGTCAGGTGTAAATTTACAGTTTTGCCCATCAATCTCTAAGGTCCAGGGCAATACTGGAAATCTGGTCTGGTTCAAGGGTTCAAGTAATCCTACACTGCATGTGCCTTGAGTCTCACCCTGGCAGCTGAAACAACCCACCCCAACAGTTGGCAGCACACCAGTGTCAGCCTTGGCAGGATAAATCTCCCCAGACTTATCCAATGGCTGTGAACATTTAAAACCAACACAAGTCTCATTAAGTGTCCAGTTTTAGGGTCTTACACAGAAGTATACCACACAATATGAATCAAACATGTACTTCATTTATTTAAATTAAATATCAAAAGTACATCAAAACTGATTAAAGCTAAGGGCATACAGAAACTGTCCAACATATACAATAAGCACTTATTCAGTTTTTCACTTTCAAAATTATCCCTAATTGAATTTCAAAATACCACTTATAAAACTATCTTTAGTTGAATTTTATAAAAGTACTCTCGTAAAGTGTTTTCTTACTTTTAGAAAAGTACTTCCATAAAAGTGCTTTCATAATAGTACTTTAGTAAAAATACTTTTTAAAATTATTTCTATAAAAGTGCTTCCATAAAAATACTTTTGCAAAAGTGCTTTTGTCAAAGTGACTTCATAAAAGTACTATCCTAAAAGTGCTTTAGTAAAACATGAAAGAAAATGAAGCACAAAATAGTGACAAATGCTTATTTAAGTGCCTATTGGAGAAAAAGGCTACCAAACGTCCAATATGAAATAAGTGCTTACTTTTTAAAATAAGCACATGAAAAAGTTGGGTGACAAATGCAAACAAGTGCTTATTCAAATAAGAACTTGTTTTTAATCACTTATCTTTAACAAAAGCACTCCCAAACATGGCATAAAACTTGATTGATCACCCCTTTAGTCTAAAACCCCTACTATAACTCATTAAAGCTCAACTCGGGTGGTTTCTAAATGGTAAGAAAAAGAAAATAAATTCATTTGGGTCAACTCAGTAATCTTCCTTTTGGAAAAACCCACTCGATCGATGATCTATTCATGAGGACCAGTCCTAGTTATTACCATGCCAACATCCCTACACATCCTGTAGCCTAACACCAAAATCTAGATTAATCTATTCCATATGGACCAGATTCAAATGCCAATTTTGATTGAATTTAGAGTCCATTTGGTTCACACTTGGAATTAGAATCAGAATGGTCTATTCCTATATCTAATTGGTTCAGATAGGAATACAAATGAAAACTAGAATCAACATGAATTGGATTTTATTCCCAAGGGAGGGTGATGGAATGGCCACTTCATCGAATGAGGGAATCAGAATGGGAATGGGATTCCTATTTCACCCAACCAAACAATTGGAATCGGAATAGCCCCTTCAAATTCCAATTCCAGACCCCTATTCCCATGAACCAAATAGGGCCTCAAGTCTACCAAATTCCCCAAATTTAGAGTTCAAAAGAACAAAAGAAAAGGGATTAATCAGCACTAGAAAGGGCAATTCCAAATAGAAAACATGCTTGTTAGGTCTTGGCTCCCGATGTTAGAGTAGACAGTTCGGTACGTAGCTATAAAATAGACACATCTTAAATGATATAGCCTAGTTATTTAGCTAAACTAATGTGTGGCACATGGATGCCTTGACAACCTTGTCTTTACATCGGTCTCGAAGGGCAATCATGGGATTTTCCCCAGGCTTAATGTTGACCCCGCTTACCACTATGACTAAGGTCAAGTTCTTGGGCTCTACTTTTAAAAGATTCGGTAGTCTTTGCAAGCCATTAAAAAGCCCCATTAAGACTACATTCAATAGGGCCTTGCTTAACTAGGATGGGAAACAAGTTTCTCTCTTATACACTATTTTTCTCTTGTTTTATTTCTTTCCTCAACACCTCAAGACCTCGGCTTTCTGACTACCTCAACTAATTTAATTGTCCATGTCTCAACCACTAGTACTATGCCTCAAGGCCTCTACCATCTTTTCGTGCCTATAGATGCGACCTCAGCCAATCTCAAACTCTAATAGCTCCTGATTTACTCTCGTGGCCAAATCTGATAACATCAATTGATGCCATTTGTGGGAGCAACAGATAGTTAAATTAGCATGGCCAACAAACAAAACACTTAAGTTGACAACTCCAAGTTAGAAATCTGCTCTCCTTTGAGATGAAACTAATGAGCAATTGAAGTTACTAATGAGCAATTAAGATGAAACAAGACACTCATGGCCACCTTCTCCTCAAGCTCATCTCACCCAAGAGCAATTGAAGTTACTAATGAGCAGGTTGCCCTCCTAACCAACAAGGTAAACGATCTAAGGTAACCAATGGGAGGTCAACACCCTAACGGCCAACTCATTGATGTCAATGAACATCTCGGTTTAAGCTCCGTCATCCAACCATCTCTCAGCTAGCATTTCAAAAGTTGAACCAAGAATGATTTTAGCTCCAAGGATGAAAGCAATAGCCACTTGCAAGCTGTGTTACACCAACATTGGTTGTTGCACTAGCCACTAGTCATACACCACGGGTCCCCAATGGAAGTTAGGTGGTAATAGATTCCCTACAAGCAACTACCAATGTAGCCTAGCACACTAACCCATCCTAGTCCAAGTAGATGATCTTTGTGATTATTTGAACAACCATCAAGCTTAGAGGGAAGACCTTACTATGTTCGGGTATTATCAAAACAACCCTTAATCAACTAGAGAGACACCCATGGAAAACACCTCAATGAGCAAATATAGGAGGTTCAACATGATAGCCACTCATCTAGCCACCAATTCACACCGAAATCAAAAATGTATAGAAGAAAAAGATGGACATCTCCTCTAGCCATATCACCTTGGTGGAGACCACCTTTCTGAAGAGGTAACCTCATAGCCACTCCCTCCAAATTTCAATAGTTCCAACCTGGAGACTTATGATGGCATGACCGACTTGAAGGACCACATAGAGATCTTCCGAGCTATCATAGATTTTTTTATGCCTTTATATGTTTAGCCTTCTAGGAAACACTAATGAAAGTAGCTTGGTGCTAGTTCTCCAAATGACCCCTTACTCGATTAGCTTATGGGATGAATTTGCTAACCACTTCCTCTTCCACTTTGTTAATAGTTGACATTGTAAAGACCTTGGCAAGCCTGATGTCAAACAAACAAAACCCGGACAAGTCACTCTGGGACTACATTCAATGTTTAAATGTTAAGGCCCTCATAGTCAAAGATCTAGATAAAGCCATGGTGATAGTGTTAGTCACCAACAGTTTGAACTATTTGACCCCTTATCTAGGACCAAGAAATATATAAATGATAAAGAAGTCTAGGCCAACAAGAAACCTATGGAAAAGGATTGAGCAGATAGGAAGCAAGACAAAGATGAGTTGAGGCCTAGGTAGCTTATAGTCTAAGAAGGATAGATCATCCAAGTAGGAACCACTTTCATACGAGACCTACACTCCATTGAATGCCTTTCGAAACCATATTCACATGCTCATTAGGAAGAAAAGGCTATGTTCTGTGATTTGTAAAAAATCAAGAAAAACTTAAAGAAGGGAAACCAAGACAATACTACAAGTGCCACATAGGGGTATGTTAGATAGTGTATGCCCTTAGCTTCAATAAGATTGATGTACATGATGACATTTATTGTAAATGAATAAAAGTACATAATTGATTCATGTGTTTTGGTTTGTTTCTGTGTAATACCCTTAAATTGGACACCTATGAGACTCGTGCTAGTTTAGAATCTTCACAGCCATTGGATAGATTTGCAGAGATTTATCCTGCCAAGGCTGACACTGATGTGCTACCAAGTTGGTTGGGGTGGCTTGTCTCAGCTATCAGGGTGAGACCTGAGGTGCATGTAGTATGGATTTTCTTGAAACCTTGAACCAGACCAAAATTCCTGTATTGCCCTGGACCTTAGAAATAGATGGGCAAAACTGGAATGTTACACCTGACCCCTAGACTCGATTATGGTACTGCACTAGGTGTCGGATTGGGCTGTCTTTGATATGCCAATCAGTGAGATCCTTAGAGGGGGTCAAAACCTGGGTATGTTGGGACAATCTGAGAATTCATCTGAGTGGGTGATCATAGTGATAGGATCAACCCCTTTGTTAGACAAAGTGAATGATTAGGGATGCACTCTCTTTGATTGAAACCTAAACTGCCAGTAGTTGATTCAAACATGTCAATTTGTTTTTTGCAAAATATATTTATATAGATATATACATATATATATTATGGTTTCAAAATATTTGCAAAAGGTTTTAAATCCCGGGATCCATGTAAGTAGAGAATGCGGCATTGTTCCTTGTAGCTGAGGGAGAGGTCCTCTCTTGTTGGGTAGTGTTTGATCATTATGGCTTGAGAGTTTAAGTGTAATACTATTGAGTGTAATACCTGATGGGCTGATCTTGCATCTGCCCATAGTCCTTGAGTTATCATAAAGTGGTTGGACCCAAGGACTATTTAGTGTAAATGTTGGACCCATTAAGAGCCCATGGTGATGGACTTAGGGGTTCACTATCTCCTACAGTGAATTTGGCCAGGCCTTGAAACAAAGGATGGGCTGAACCTATGTGGCTGATGTGTAGATCGATGTAAGGGTCCCACACCAAACAAAGAGAGCCAACTAGCAGTAGGTTAAAGGTGTGAGCACATAGGCTTAATGGGCCTAAAGCCCAATTCGAACTAGTCTTAAATTGGTTAATTAAAAGGCGACAAGTACTGATTTATAATCTAATTAGGATTAGCTAAAAGGATAAGATAAAGTCTTATCCATTTAATAGTCCAAATCCAAATATCAGATTTGGATCAAGAAACTCTCTCCTAATTAGATTAGGAGGCTGATCCAAAGAAGACTATAAATAGGGGGCGAATTCCTCTGTTTTAAACACAACAATAAGCAGAATTCTTACCTTGTTCTTGCTATCCCTACCAGTTCAATCTCCACCTATCAAGAAAAGTTCTTGATATTGTTTCTTGGCTGAAAAAATAATCTGAAGTTGTGCTCACTAGCCCTTTACTCCATTCTTGTTGAAGAGCCATGCTGTTGATCCTGCTTCACTATGCACTGTGTCATCTTCAATGGAAGTGGGATTTGTTTTTCTCCTTGGGCGTGAACACCTTCATTGGGACTTACTGTTACTTCGTATTAGGTATATCTCTCTCCTCCCTTTGGTTTCAGATCTGGTCTAATTTTATTTTAAGAATGATCATTGAAAATGCAGTTTTTTAAAATAGGGAATTTGATTCCCGTCACTTGTCTGGTTTTGTTTCAAGAACGATCCTTGAAAATGCAATTTTCTAAAATAGGGAATGTGATTCCTAAACGGGAAAGAGAAATTTTTTGAAATTTCATCCAACCTTCCTGTAGGGTTCGGCCATCCATATGATGAATCTCTTATTCCTTCAGTGCTATCAAAGCCAGGTTCACATTCTTGAACCAAAATCAGACCCGATTTGAATCTGTGCAAATAGGCAGAATCGGTTCTACCCGATATGCTCAGATAAGAGTTTTCGTTGAAAATTCAGTTCTCAGCCATGGGCGATTGATCTGAAATTAAATCTTATTTTCTGTAATATATTTAGAACTCCATTTATATTTCTTGAAATTTGGGCTGTTCGTATGGTGGAGATCGAATTCTTTTATTGGCGCAAGAAATCTGTGCACCTGCTGATTTATTCTATTTATTCTTGGTCTGTAAATAATTTTTTTTTATACAGAATGTATAGGATTTGATTCTGATGTAATATTAATAGAAAAAATAGGTTTTTTCTATTTTATTTCATGGAAGACAAAGCTGGTTCGCGTGGAAGAGAAAACTTGCGTAGATAAGAAATTTTCGATCTGTGAATTGCAAAAATGGAAATTGGAATATGCGAACTAATTTCTTTTGTTGTAGGGTTGCAGCCTTACGAACATCCCACTTTTGTGTTTGTTCGCTGATTCTTGAATGTCATTTATCAGTTATTTAATTTCAGATCATCTTCTTGAATTAAATCTTGAATTAAACATCAAACCCTAGACCCATTCGAACCAGATTGGACCAAACTGGTTGGACCAAATATGTGGTTCGATGGGGGCTGTTCTCAGCCCTAAATTTTCCTTCATTGGCTGAGGGATTGATGGTTAATTGAAAGATACAATTCGGCCCACATCTCTAAAACTTAGTTTTAATCTGTTAATATTGCTTTAGCCTAATTCAGCATAAATTCTATATGGGCTGAACTGCTCTTTGTAGTTCAGCCCATATACCTAGATAATATTAATTGGTAATATTATGGAATTAAATGGGCTTTATTTAAGGGTTTTACAATTATTTAATTGATTGGATCAATTATGAATATCATGCATGTAATGTATGGATGTGTGATGTGCTACGTCCATGGGCCATAAGCACTTGGCCCATGCTGATTCAATAGTGGCTCATTCGCACACGATAGCTGAATGCACATCATTCCCATGGTGTCGTTAAGATCATTGGATGATCTCCCTATGTGATAGGCCCCACATCAGCTTCCTTCGCAAGAGGTGAAGGGATAGGAAACCATCATATGGACGCCCAAGATTGCGGAATAAAGGGGGGGCGAATTTCAAAAATTTTTCTTTCCCTTCAACTGGGAATCGAATTCCCTATTTAGAAAATCATATTTTCAAGGATCATTCTTGAACCATAAACTGAATCAGATCTGAACCAAAAGGAGGAGAGAGAGATAATACCTGATACAAAGAAATAATATCTCTCAACGGAGGTATTAACGCCCAAGGGAAGAATCACCTGGGCGGCTAGTGAATACAACTCCTACCAATCTTTTCTCCAAAAGATTGGAATCAAGATCTGATCTTGATTTCTCCCAAGCAATGGAGATCGAACTGCTATAGGCGGCGGTTGCAGGAAGGAGGCGGCTAGAGAGAATTTGCAGGTGCTGAATTCTCTCCTCTGTGATCTCAGCTCTGAAGACAAGACTTGAGTCTGTTGGATGTTGTGTCTAAAGGCTGCCACCCCCTCTTCCTTTTATAGACATAAAGGGATCAACTCCTAATCCCATTAGGAGTTGCTAACCCAAATCATATCTAGATTAGAAGTCCCTTTAAGATAAGGGATAAACCTTATCTTATCTGCAGATTGTATCAGCCAGTTCCTAATCTAAGTAGGAAGTTTCCAAATCTAAATCTCATTTAGATCTTGGACTCTCTGAGTGGATAGGGTGTGGGCCCAATCCTATCAGCTGATCTTATCTCAGAATTCGCCCCTTAAAGACTAATCAAATTAGCCCAGTTCAAAATGGGCTTAAGGCCCATTTAGGGTTATGTATTCATTAAACCTTCCAATCTACTGCCCAGTTGGGCTTCCTTGTATGCCGTGGGACCCAAACATTGATCTACACATCAGCCACATGGGTTCAGCCCAGCCTTTGTTACAAGGCCTGGCCGAATACACTGTTATGGACAGTGCACCCCCTAAAACCCATTAGATGGGCTCTATGGGCCCAACACTTACCTAAGTGGTCCCTGGGCCAAGCCACCTTGTAACACCCGGGGACTGTGGGCAGATGCAAGATTAGCCCATCAGGTATTATCCTCAATAGCCTTACACTTAACCTCTCAGCCCATAATGATCATACACTGCCCGACAAGAGAGGACCTCTCCCTCGGCTGCAAGGAACAGTGTTGCACTCTCCACTTATATGGATCCCGGGAATTAAAACCTTTTTGCAAACATTTTAGAAATCATAATATATATACTTTTATATCTCATATAAAATATACTTTGCAAAACTAATCTCAACGGTTGAAATCGGTTGCCGGCAGTCTTGGTTTCCAACAGTGAGAGTGCATCCCCGATCATTACCTTTGTCCGACAAAGGGGCTGATCCTGTCACTATGATCACCCACTCAGATGAATTCTCAGACTGTCCCAACATACCCAGGTTTTGACCCCCTCTAAGGATCTCACTGTTTGGTATATCAAAGACAACCCAATCCGACACCTAGTGCAGTATCATAATCGAGTCTAGGGGTCGGGTGTAACTTTCCAGTTTTGCCCATCAATCCCCAAGGTCTAGGGCAATACTGGAAATCTGGTCCAGTTGAAAGATTCAATTAATCCCACACTGTATGTGCCTAGGGTCTCACCCCGGTAGCTGAGACAAGCCACCCCAACCGACTTGGTGGCACCACAGTGTCAGCCTTGTTAGGATAGGTCTCCCTAGACTGACCCATTGGCTGTGAACATTCTAAACTAACACGAGTCTCATTATGTGTCCATTTTAAGGGTATTACACAGAAATATACAAAGGGAACATGAATCAAATATGCACTTTTATTCATTTACAATAAACTCATAAAGTACATCAATTTGATTGAAGCTAAGGGCATACAAAACTATCAAACAGCTCCCACTTGCACTTAGATCCAATCAGGTACTAACTGGAGTCCCATGCTTTCCACGTGTTTCTCAAACACTTTCTGTGATAGTGGCTTTGTCAATGGGTCTGCTACATTTTCTACTGACGCTACCTTCTGAATCAGGGCGTCCCCTCTACCAACAATCTCCCTCAATACATGGTACTTCCTCTCGATGTCTTTCGACTTCGAGTGGGCTCGTGGCTCCTTAGCCTGAGCAATAGCTCCATTGTTGTCACACAACAATGGGATGGGTGATGTGCTGGATGGAACTACTCCCAACTCGTGAATGAACTTCTTCATCCACATGGCTTCCTTGGCAGCCTCACTTGTGGCAATGTACTCGGTCTCGGTCATGGAGTCTGCAGTGGACCCCTGTTTTGCTGCTTTTCCAGCAAACAACACACGATCCTATCGTGAAAACATACCCAGATGTAGACTTTCTATCATTTGGATCCAACTGGAAATCGGCATCTGTATACCCTTGGATATGTAGTGAGCTACCATCGAATACTAAACAAAACTCTTTTGTCCTTCGAAGGTACTTAAGTATGATTTTCACAGCAGTCCAATGCCCCTGCCCTAGGTTGGCCTGAAATCTGCTTACTACACTCACTGCCTGAGCAATGTCAGGGTGAGTGCACAGCATGGCATACATGATGCTCCCTACGGCAGAGGCATAGGGAACGTCCTTCACGCCATCAATCTCCTCAGAAGTCTTGGGAGACATATTCTTGGAGAGAGTGACTCCGTGCCTGAAAGGAACATTTCCTTTCTTGGAGTTTTCCATGCTGTATCTTTTGACTATTTTGTCAATGTAGGCAGATTGAGATAATCCTATTATCCACTTTGATCTATCTCTATAGAGTCGAAGACCCAGTATATAGGATTCCTCTCTAAGATCTTTCATGGAGAAGTGCTGTGAAAGCCATACTTTTACCGTAGTCAACATTTCTATATCATTCCCAATGAGTAGAATGTCATCTACATACAGAACCAAGATGGTAACCTTATCTCCACTGTACTTCCTGTAAACACAGGGTTCATCTGGATTCTGCTCGAAGTCAAACGATTTGACGACAGAGTCAAAACGGATGTTCCAACTTCTAGAAGCTTGCTTAAGTCCATAAATGGATCTATTAAGTTTACATACGATGTTTTCCTGACTGGCAGCTATGAAGTCTTGCGGTTGTTGCATATAGATATATTAAGTAAGATCTCCATTCAGGAATGTAGTTTTGACATCCATTTTCCAAATCTCAGAATTATGGTATGCTGCTACAGCTAGCAGAATCCTAATGGATTTAAGCATGGCCACAGGCGAAAAGGTTTCCTCATAATCGATGCCCTCTTTCTGAGTGTACCCTTTCGCCACTAGACGAGCTTTGAAGGTCTCAACCCTACCATCGGTGCCCTTCTTCCTCTTGTAAATCCATTTACAACCAATTGATTTTACCCCGGAGGGTGGATCTACTAGAGTCCAGACTCCATTGGTCTTCATTGAGTCCATCTCTGCTCTCATGGCCTCCACCCACTTTTAGGAATCTATGTCCAACATAGCTTCCACATAAGTCACGGGATCCTCCTCACAAGTCAAGGTTTCCACCAAGTAACCATCCCGGTCATAACCATAACGGACAGGTGGCCTGGATACCCGAGTGGATCTTCTAGGTTGGTCACTACCTGGAACTTGTGGGACATCTCCTACTGCTCCCGAGCTCTCCTCATCAAGAACAATTTCCTGATGATGGGTGTCCAGGATAAAATCGGTCTACAAGAACTGGGCCTTTCGACTGTAGAACACTTTCTGCTCACTTGGGTCATAGAAAAGGTAACCTACAGAGCCTTTTGGGTAGCCTACAAATAGGCAATGGCTGGTCTTGGATTCCAACTTGTTCGCACTCGTTCTTTTAACGTGTGCTGGAGAACCCCAAATCTTCAAGTGTCTGACACTTGGTTTCTTTCCGGTTCAAAGTTCATATGGAGTGTTCGGAACCGATTTGGTTGGAACCCGATTCAACACGTAGATCGTAGTCTTTAATGCGTAACCCCAAAAGGATGTGGGTAACTCTGAGTGTATGAGAAGTGACCGGACCATATCCAATAAGGTCCTATTCGTCCTCTCTGAAACACTGTTAAGTTGTGGTGTAGCAGGAGGAGCTAATTGTGATTCTATCCCATTGTCCTTTAAGTAGTCCCTGAACTCGTCAGAGAGATACTCGCCACCTCGATCAGATCGAAGGGCTTTAATTTCTCTCCTCAACTGTTTCTCGACATCTTGTCTAAACTCTTTGAACTTTTCAAAGGATTCAGACTTGTGTCTCATTAGGTACACGTAACCATATCGTGAGAAATCATCTGTGAAGGTGATGAAATACACGTGTTGATTCTGTGTCCTAACACTTAGGGGACCACATACATCAGTATGTATTAGGTCAAGTGTGCCTGTACATCTTTCAGGCTTACCGTCAAATGGCCGTTTTTTCATCTTGCCTTGTAGGCAAGGCTCATAAGTGGGAAGATCTTCTACAGTTAGAAAATCCAAAGGACCACCCTTTACCAACCTTGTGATTTGGTCAACACCGATGCGGCCAAGTCGGTAGTGCCACAGACACGTGGGATTAACTGTATCACGGGCTCTCTTCATGGGGATTTCAGCCGACATAGTTTTGGTTATGTTAGTTTCTAGAGAAGGATGTTGAACATAGAGAACGTTCTCCATTTGCCCGTATGCGATGAATTTGTTATTTCTTTTAATAGTAATCATATTACTAAAGAAGACAGAATAACCATCTGCAGACAGTTCTGAAACAGAAATCAAATTTCTTCTTAAGTTTTGTACATAAAGACAATATTTGAGTACAATTTTTCCTTCTCTAAAAATTAACTCCACGGTTCCTATTGCCGCGGCTGCAACAGTTGCAGTAGTCCCCAAGTAGAGAGTGACTTCTCCTTCACTCAGCCTTCTACTTACCTTGAACCCTTGTAGTGAGTTACACGCATGAGTTGAAGCCCTGGAGTCAATACACCAGGATGTAGAAGCTACCAATAAATTGGTTTCTATAACACAAGTTTCGAAATTACCTTTCTTGGATTCCAGGAAGGCAGGACAATTCCGTTTCCAGCGGCCGGTCTTCTTGCAGAAGTGACATGCATCTGATGCTTTGTCTTTCTTCTGCCTTTTTCCCTTGGTGGCTTTCTTCTGAGGCTTATTTGCCTTCCTCTTTCTCTTGCCCGTTTTGCTAGCTTCAACAAGCATAGCTACAGGCTCATCCTTTTTAATCAGTTCTTCAGCTCTTTGCAACATATTGTTGTGCTCTTGCAAACTGACATTCAGCTTGTTCATGTTATAGTTCCTGATGAACGGATTAAAGGAAGGAGGCAAAGAATTAATGATAGCGTCTATCTGGGTCGCGAGGTCTAGCCCGGATCCAAGAGCCTCCAGTTCGTTGATGTAACCCATCATCCGAAGACAATGGTCGTGAACTTGTTGGCCCTTGGACATTTGAGTGGTCATGAACTGCTTCAAGACCTTTTGCCGAGTAGAACGATTCTACTCTTCATACATCGTCCTTAGGTTGTCCAATATGTCCTTGGCAAGTTTCATCTGATCGAACTGCCTCTGTGTTGGGTTGTCCAAGGAAGCGATGATGTAGCACCGGGCTAGGGAGTTTTTCTCCTCCCATTCCTGATAGTCTCTCCTTCGAGCCTCAGAAGCCCTGTCTCCCAGACGCTCCGGGGTAGGATTTTTTGCCACTTTGTCTAGCTTTTCTGAAGGTAGGAACAATATAAGGTTCCTATACCAGTCGACGTAGTTTGGGCCCTAAAGCTTGTTGTCATCAAGAAGCTTTGCAAAAGATCCGTTTGCCATTTTCTGATAAAAGAGCAAACATCAGTCCACAACCTAATTTGATTCATGTTCATTTCATAGATATGGATTTTAATCTACGATCCATTTCCATTTATTCATCTCTGAGATTTCCCTCCTTTCTCAGTGACGGAGACTACGGGTTGTCTTTGGAAATGTGGGAAATTACATAGGGTGCATGGAGGCAACTGTTTCATCTACATAACCCCACCACCTTTCTGTGAAGGATCATATCCACTCATCATATGAGTTTTCCCTTTGGCCTCTGTCAGACAAAGTTCAGAGCCATTTTTAGGTAAACGTTTCTGTCCAGTGAGTGCTTACCCATCATATTCGTGAACGCCAAGGTATCGTGAGAGAGTTCCCATTTTCTAGTGAAGCCCCTCCCACATCAGTCTATGACGCCCCTATCATCTTATGAATCATTTAGACAAGCCCAACAGCAAATGGATAGCCCATTTTCTAGTGCGTTTCCTCATTACTGAAGGACCCATCCTCATGCTAATGATGGAAGGCCCTTAGAGAGTTCATCATATGAATCTCCCTATCACATGCACTCATATTAGCTGGAGGGAACAAAATTATGCCCTAGTTTGATTTAGGTCAAACCAAAGTGGCTCCCACTAACTTTCATAAAGCCAGATTTTGGTGGGCCTTAAATCGGATAGGGTTCCGCACGTGACCTCTTGATGAGGTGTGGGGCCCACCACTGAGGGAAGTCATCCAACGACCAAAAGGGACACCATGGCAATGATGTGCATTCAGCCATGGTGTGCGCAAGAGCCACTGTCGAATGAGCATGGGCCAAGTACTTATGGCCCATGTATGCAACACATCACACATCCATATATCTCATGCAGGGATAAATTGATCCAATCAATTAATTATCTGTAAAGCCCGTTGGAAGTCCGTTAAAATTCCATAATATTAACCATTAATATTATCTAGGTATATGGGCTGATTTAGGGTTACCCAGTTCGGCCCATATAGCTTTATCCTTTTAAATGGGCTTTTGCAGTTTTTACTATTTAAAACTGGGCCTTTACAGGCTGGGCCGAATTAACCATTTAATTAAATATCAATCCTTAGGCCCATTAGTGGGAAAATTAGGGCTGACTTTCAGCCTTGATTAAACCCGAGAATTGGTCCAAACAGTTTGAACCAATCTTGGTTCGAATGGGTCTAGGGTTTGATTTTTAATTAAATCCTTAATTCATGAAAATAATCTGAAATTAAATAACTGATAAAAGAAAAACAAAAACAGTTAATCAGGGTTGTTCGCACACTCCATCCTGCAAAACAGAGGTTAGATCATAGATTGCAGTTTCTCAAACTGCAAATCGCAGATAGCAAATCTCCCATCTGTGAAATCTCCTTCTCTGCGTCGCCATCTTCGATCCAAAATTAAAAAATAAATAGAAATCCTATTTCTATTAATTATTACATTAGATCGAATGCCTATACATTGAGTCTAAAATAAAAAAAAATAATATTTACAAACCAAATGTAATAAATGAATTCAATAAACTGCAAATCTTGTAGTTCTTTCTGTGCAAATCAAGATTTCGATCTCCTCTTGTACGAACAGCCCATAAATCAAGAAAATTATAAAGAACTATTCTAAATAATAATCAGATTTATTTAAAATTAGTTTCAGATTATTTGCCCATCTGTTTTGGGAACAAATTTCCCAAAACCCATATCTGCGCAAATTTGGTAGAACGCCTTCTCCCTATTTGTGCAGGTTCAGATCTGAAATAGAATGGTTCAAGATTTGAACCATGGCTCTGATACCACTGAAGCGATAGGAAACCATCATACGGATGCCCAAGATTGCGGAATAAAGGGGGGGTGAATTTCAAAAATTTTTCTTGAACCATAAACTGAACCAGATCTGAACCAAAAGGAGGAGAGAGAGATAATACCTGATACAGAGACATAATATCTCTCAACGGAGGTATTCACGCCCAAGGTAGAAACCAAAATCTGCTCCCACTGAAGATGGCGTAGTGCAGGGTGGAGCGGAATCAGCAGTGTCCTTCCTAAGAACTTGATTCTTCCCAAGAATCACCTGGGCAGCTAGTGAATACAACTCCTACCAATCTTTTCTCCAAAAGATTGGAATCAAGATCTGATCTTGATTTCTCTCAAGCAATGGAGACCGAACTGCTATAGGCGGCGACTGCAGGAAGGAGGCGGCTAGAGAGAATTTCTGGGTGGCATAATTCTCTCCTCTGTGATCTCAGCTCTGAAGACAAGAATGTTGCTGGTGATTATGTGATTTCTAAAGGCTGCCGCTCCCTCTTACTTTTATAGACTTAAAGGGATCAACTCCTAATCCCATTAGGAGTTGCTAACCCAAATCATATCTGGATTAGAAGTCCCTTTAAGATAAGGGATAAACCTTATCTTATCTGCAGATTAGATCAGCCGGTTCCTAATCTAATTAGGAAGTTTCCAAATCTAAATCTCATTTAGATCTTGGACTCTCTGAGTGGATAGGGTGTGGGCCCAATCCTATCAGCTGATCTTATCTCAGAATTTGCCCCTTAAAGACTAATCAAATTAGCCCAGTTCAAAATGGGCTTAAGGCCCATTTAGGGTTACGTATTCATTAAACCTTCCAATCTGCTGCCCAGTTGGGCTTCCTTGTATGGTGTGGGACCCAAACATTGATCTACACATCAGCCACATGGGTTCAGCCCAGCCTTTGTTACAAGGCCTGGCCGAATACACTGTTATGGACAGCGCACCCCCTAAAACCCATTAGATGGGCTCTATGGGCCCAACACTTACCTAAGTGGTCCCTGGGCCAAGCCACCTTGTAATACCCGGGGACTGTGGGCAGATGCAAGATTAGCCCATCAGGTATTATCCTCAATAGCCTTACACTTAACCTCTCAGCCCATAATGATCATACGCTGCCCGACAAGAGAGGACCTCTCCCTCGGCTGCAAGGAACAGTGTTGCACTCTCCACTTATATGGATCCCGGGAATTAAAACCTTTTTGCAAACATTTTAGAAATCATAATATATATACTTTTATATCTCATATAAAATATACTTTGCAAAACTAATCTCAACGGTTGAAATCGGTTGCCGGCAGTCTTGGTTTCCAACAGTGAGAGTGCATCCCCGATCATTACCTTTGTCCGACAAAGGGGCTGATCCTGTCACTATGATCACCCACTCAGATGAATTCTCAGACTGTCCCAACATACCCAGGTTTTGACCCCCTCTAAGGATCTCACTGTTTGGTATATCAAAGACAACCCAATCCGACACCTAGTGCAGTATCATAATCGAGTCTAGGGGTCGGGTGTAACTTTCCAGTTTTGCCCATCAATCCCCAAGGTCTAGGGCAATACTGGAAATCTGGTCCAGTTGAAAGATTCAATTAATCCCACACTGTATGTGCCTAGGGTCTCACCCCGGTAGCTGAGACAACCCACCCCAACCGACTTGGTGGCACCACAGTGTCAGCCTTGTCAGGATAGGTATCCCCTGACCAACCCACTGGCTGTGAACATTCTAAACTAACACAAGTCTCATTAAGTGTCCAGTTTAAGGGTATTACACAGAAACATACCAAGGGAACATGAATCAAATATGAACTTTTATTCAATTATAATAAACTCATGAAGTACATGAATTTGATTGAAGCTAAGGGCATGCAAAACTGTTTAACAAGAGGAACCGTGCGAAACCCTAGCCATTTACAGTCCATCTAAATCTGACTTTATGAATGTCAATGGGAGCCACTTTGGTTTGACCTAAATAAAAGTAGGGCGTAATTATTCATTCTCTCCTGAAAATATAAGTACATGTGATAGAGATATTCATATGATGAACTCTCTAAAGGCCTTCTGTCATTAGCATCAAGATGGGTCCTTCAGTAATGATGAGATGCACCATAAAATTGGGCTATCCATTTGCTCTAGGATCTGTTGGATTGTTTCATAAGATGATAGAGGCATCATAGAATGATGTGGGAGGGGCCTATCCTAAAATAGAAAATTCTCTCACGCTTGGCATTCATGAATATGATGGGTAAGCACTTATTTGACAGAAATGTTTAACATAAAATGGCAATGCACCTTGTCTGACAGAGGCCAAAGGGAAAGCCCATCAAATGAGTGAATATGATCCTTTAGAGAAGGTGGTGGGGTTATGTAGTTGAAACAGTTGGCTCCATGCATTGTATGCAGTTTCCCACATTTCCAGAGACATAGTTCACAGTCTTGATCACTAAGATAGGAGGAAAATCTCAGAGATGAATAAATGGAAATGGAACATAGATTAAAAGTCATATCTATGTAGAAAACATGAATCAATTAGGTTGTGGAATAATAATCTGCCTTGCCTTTTATCAGAAATGAAGAATGGACAACTTTTCAAGTTGTTGTATAATAACAAACTTAAGGGCCCAAATTATGTAGATTGGTACCATAACCTTATGTTGGTATTAACGTCTAAAAAATTGGACAAGTTGCTAAGAACCCTGATCCAGATCGTCTGGGTGATAGGGCTTCTGAGGCACATAGGAAGGAATATCAAGAATGGGAATATAAGAATTCTCTTGCCTGGTGCTACATCATAGCCTCCCTTGACAATTCGCTACAGAAACAATTCGATTAGATCGAAGTGTCCAAGGATATCCGGGATAGTCTGTGGACAATGTATGAAGAGCATAATCATTCTACTTGTAAGAAGGTCTTGAAGCTGTACATGACCGCAAAAATGACTGAGAGCTAAATGGTTCATGACCATTGTCTCAAGATGATGGGTTACATTAATGAACTAGAGGCACTCGGGTCAGGGCTAGGTCATGTCACCAAAATTGATGCCATCCTAAATTCCTTGCCTTCCTCCTTCAATCAGTTTATCATGAATTACAACATGAATAAGCTAAATGTTAGCCTTCATGGTCACAATAATATGTTGTAGATGAAGGGATAGGATATCCATCACATGGACGCCCAAAGATTGTGGAATAAGGGGGCGAATTTCAAAAATTTTTTCTCTCCCTTCAACTGGGAATCGCATTCCCTGTTTAGAAAATTATATTTTCAAGGATCATTCTTGAACCATAAACTGAACCAGATCTGAACCAAAAGGAGTAGGGAAGGATAATACCTAATACAGAGAAGCAATATCTCCCAATGGAGGTGTTCATGCCCAAGAAAGGATCCAAAATTTGCTCCCACTAAAGATGGCGCAGTGCAGAGTGGAGCAGAATCAACAGTGTTCTTCCGAAAGAACTTGACCCTTCGCAAGAATCAATTGGATGGCTTGTGAATACAACACCAACCAATATTTTCTCCAAAATATTGGTATCAAGATCAAATAATGATTTCTCCCAAAAATTGGAGATCGAACTGCTGGAGGCGGCGGCTGTAGGAAGGAGGCGACAAGAGAGTATTTGTAGGGCGCAGAATTCTCTCTTCTTGTAATCTCAGTTTGGAAGACAAGAGTGTGTTGGTTGCATTTCTAAAGGCTGCTGCCCCCTCCTCCTTTTATAATCTCAAAGGGATCAGCTCCTAATCCCATTAGGAGTTTCTAACCCAAATCATATTTGGATTAGAAGTCCCTTTAAGTGATAAGGAATAATCCTTATCTTATCTGCAGATTAGATCAGCCAACTCCTAATCTAATTAGGAGGCTTCCAGATCTAAATCTTATTTAGATCTTGGATTCTCTATGTGAATAGGGTCTGGGCCCAACCCAATCAGCTGATCCATCTCAGAATTCGACCCTTAAGTGAATAATCAAATTAGCCGAGTTCGAAATGGGCTTAAGGCCCATTTAAGGTTATGTATTCATTTAGCCTTCCAAACTGCTGCCCAGTTGGGCTACCTTGTATGGCGTGGGACCCAAACATTGATCTACACATCAGCCACATGGGTTCAGCCCAGCCTTTGTTACAAAGCCTGGTCGAATACACTGTTATGGACAGTGCTCCCCCTGAAAACCATCTCATGGTCTTTATGTGCCCAACACTTACCCTAAGAGGTCCCTGGGCCAAGCCACCTTCTAACACACAGGGACTGTGGGCAGATGCAAGATTAGCCCATTAGGTATTATCCTCAATGTTCTTACACTTAACCTCTCAGCCCATAGTGATCATACACTGCCCAACAAGAGAGGACCTCTCCCTCGGCTACAAGGAACAACGTTGGACTCTCTGCATATATGGATCCCGGGAATTAAAACCTTTTGCAAATTATTTTGAAACCATAATATATATATATATATATATATATATATATATATATATATATATATATATATACTTTTATATCTCATATAAAATATATTTTGCAAGACAAATCTCAACGATTGAAATCGGCTGCCGGCAGTCTTGGTTTCCATTAGTGAGAGTGCATCCCCGGTCATTACCTTTGTCCGACAAAGGGGCGGATCCTATCACTATGATCACCCACTCAGATGAATTCTCAGACTGTCCCAACATACCTAGGTATTGACCCCCGCTAAGGATCTCATTGATTGGTACATCGAAGACAGCCCAATCCGACACCTAGTGCAATATCATAATCGAGTCTAGGGGTCGGGTGTAACTTTCCTATTTTTCCCATCAATCTCCAAGGTCCAAGGCAATACTGGAAATCTGGTCCAGTTCAAAAATTCAATTAATCCTACACTGTATGTGCCTAGGGTCTCACCCTGGTAGCTGAGACAAGCCACCCCAACCGACTTGGTAGCACCACAGTGTCAGCCTTGTTAGTATAGGTCTCCCCAGTCCAACCCATTGGCTGTGAACGTTCTAAACTAACACGAGTCTCATTAAGTGTCCAGTTTAAGGGTATTACGCAGAAACATACCAAGGGAACATGAATCAAATATGCACTTTGATTCATTTATAATAAACTAATAAAGTACATCATCTTGATTGAAGTTAAGGGTATAGAAAACTGTCTAACAGCACCCACTTGCACTTAGGTCCAATCAGGTACTAGCCGGAGTCCCATGCTTTCCACGTGTTTCTCAAACACTTTCTATGATAGTGGCTTTGTCAATGGGTCTGCTACATTTTCTGTTGACGCTACCTTCTGAATCGAGACGTCCCCTCTACCAACAATATCCCGTATTACGTGGTATTTCCTCTCGATGTGCTTCGACTTCGAGTGGGTTCATGGCTCCTTAGCCTGAGCAATAGCTGCATTGATGTCACACAAAAATGAGATGGGTGATGTCCTGGACTAAACTACTCCCAACTAGTGAACAAACTTCTTCATCCATACGGCTTCTTTGGCAGCCTCACTTGCGGCAACGTGCTCGGCCTCGGTCGTGGAGTCTGTAGT
Organism: Nelumbo lutea; assembly: GCF_056320005.1. Taxonomy (NCBI): domain Eukaryota; kingdom Viridiplantae; phylum Streptophyta; class Magnoliopsida; order Proteales; family Nelumbonaceae; genus Nelumbo; species Nelumbo lutea. The sequence continues at coordinate 39,533,225 of NC_142691.1, forward strand.
GGACCCCTGTTTACTGCTTTTCCAGCAAACAGCCCACGATCCTATCATGAAAACATATCCAGATGTAGACTTTCTATCATCTGGATCCGACTGGAAATTGGCATCTGTATACCCTTGGATCTGTAGTGAGTTACCATCGAATACTAGACAAAACTCTTTGTCCTTCGAAGGTACTTAAGTATGTTTTTCATAGCAGTCCAGTGCACCTGCAATGGGTTGGCCTGATATCTGCTTACTACACTCACTACCTGAGCAATGTCAGGACGAGTGCATAGCATGGCATACATGATGCTCCCTACGGTAGAGGCACAGGGAATGTCTTTCATGCCATCAATCTCCTCAGAGGTCTTGGGAGACATCTTCTTGGAGAGAGTGACTCCGTGCCTGAAAGGATCATTTCCTTTGTTGGAGTTTTCCATGCTGTATCTTTTGACTATTTTGTCAATGTAAGCAGATTGGGACAATCCTATTATCCGCTTTGATCTATCTCTATAGAGTCGAAGACCTAGTATATAGGAGGTTTCTCCAAGATCTTTCATGGAGAATTGCTGTGAGAGTCATACTTTCACCACAGTTAACATTCCTACATCATTCCCAATGAGTAGAATGTCAACACAGGGTTCATCCGGATTCTACTCGAAGTTAAACGATTTGACAACAGAGTCAAAATGGATGTTCCAACTTCTAGAAGCTTGCTTAAGTCCATAAGTGGATCTATTGAGTTTACATACCATGAGAGAGTTTCCATTTTCTGGTGAAGCCTCTCCCACATTGGTCTATGATGCCCCTGTCATCTTATGAAACACTTAGACAAGCCCAATAGCAAATGGATAGCCCATTTTCTGGTGCGTTTCCCATTACTAAAGGACTCATCCTCATGCCAATGATGGAAGGCCTTTAGAGAGTTCATCATATGAATCTCCCTATCACATGTACTCATATTAGCTAGAGGGAATAGTTAATTAAGCCCTATTTTGATTTAGGTCAATCCAAAGCAGCTCCCACTGACATTCATAAAGTAAGATTTCAATGAGGTGTGGGGCCCACCACTGATGGAGGTCATCCAATGACTGAAAGGGACACCATGGCAATGATGTGCATTCAGCCATGGTGTGCGCAAGAGCCACTGTCGAATGGGCATGGGCTTAACATTTATGGCCCATGTACGTAGCATATCACACATCCAAACATCTCATGCAGGGATAAATTGATCCAATCAATTAATTATCTGTAAGGCCCATTGGAAGCCCGTTTTAAATCCATATTATTGACCATTAATATTATCTAGGTATATGGGCTGAATTAGGGTTATCTAGTTCGGCCCATTGGAATCCCATTTTAACTATTTAAAACTGAGCCTTTACAGGTTGGGCCGAATTAACCATTTAATTAAATATCAATCCTCATTTCCATTAGTTGGAAAATTTGGGCTGACTTTCAGTCTTGATTAAACCCAAGATTTTGTCCAAACAGTTTGAACCAATCTTGGTTTGAATGGGTCTAGGGTTTGATCTTTTAATTAAATCTTTAATTCAAGAAAATAACTGATAAAAGAAAATCAAGAATCAGTTAAGCAGAGCTGTTCGCATAATCCATCCTACAAAACAGAGGTTAGATCACAATTTGCAGTTTCACAAATTGCAAATCACAAATAGCGAATGTCCCATCTGCGAAATCTCCTTCTCTACGAAATCTCCCTTTCTGCACCGCCATTTTTGATCCAAAAATAAAAATAAATAGAAATCCTATTTCTATTAATAATTACATCAGATCGAATGCCTATATATTAATTCCAAAAATCAAAAAAATTATTTATAGACCAAATGTAATAAATAAATCAAGAAACTGCAAATCTTGCAGTTCTCCCTGTGCAAACCAAGAATTCGATCTCTTCTTGTACGAATAGCCCCTAAATCAAGAAAATCAGTAAGAACTATTCTAAACAATAATCAGATTTATATAAAATTAATTTCAGATTATTTGCCCATCAATTTTGGGAACAAATTTCCCAAAACCCATATTTGCGCAAATTAGGTAGGATGTCTTTTGCCTATTTGCGCAGATTCAGATCTGAAACAAAATGGTACAAGATTTGAATCTAGCTCTGATACCACTAAAGGGATAGGATATCCATCACATGGACGCCCAAATATTGCGGAATAAGGGGGCGAATTTCAAAATTTTTTTCTCTCCCTTCAACTGGGAATCGCATTCCCTATTTAGAAAATCATATTTTCAATGATCATTCTTGAACCAAAAACTAAACCAGATCTGAACCAAAAGGAGTAGGGAGGGATAATACCTGATACAGAGAAGCAGTATCTCCCAATGAAGGTGTTTACGCCCAAGGAAGGATCCAAAATCTGCTCCCACCAAAGATGGCGCAATGTAGGGTGGAGCAGAATCAACAATATTCTTCCAAAAGAACTTGACCCTTCGCAAGAATCAACTGGATGGCTTGTGAATACAACTCCAACCAATCTTTTCTCCAAAAGATTGGTATCAAAATCAAATCCTGATTTCTCCCAAGAACTGGAGATCAAACTGCTGGAGGCGGCGACTGCAGGAAGGAGGCGACAAGAGAGTATTTGCAGGGTGCAGAATTCTCTCTTCATGTAACCTCAGTTCGGAAGACAAGAGTGTGTTGGTTGCATGTCTAAAGGCTGCCGCCTCCTCCTCCTTTTATAATCTCAAAGGGATCAGCTCCTAATTCCATATAAGTTGCTAACCCAAATCATATTTGGATTAGAAGTCCCTTTAAGTGATAAGGGATAATCCTTATCTTATCTGCAGATTAGATCAGCCATCTCCTAATATAATTAGGAGGTTTCCAGATCTAAATATTATTTAGATCTTGGACTCTCTAAGTGGATAGGGTCTGGGCCCAATCCTATCAGCTAATCCATCTCAGAATTCGCCCCTTAAGTGACTAATCAAATTAGCCTAATTAAAAATGGGCTTAAGGACTATTTAAGGTTATGTATTCATTTAGCCTTCCAAACTACTGCCCAGTTGGGCTTCCTTGTTTGGCGTGGGACCCAAACATTGATCTACACATTAGCCACATGGGTTCAACCCAGCCTTTGTTACAAGGCCTGGCTGAATACACTATTATGGACAGTGCACTCCCTGAAACCCATCAGATGGGCTCTATGCACCCAACACTTACCCTGAGTGGTCCCTGGGCCAAGCCATCTTGTAACACCCAGGGACTGTGGGCAGTTGCAAGATTAACCCATCAGGTATTATCGTCAATGGTCTTACACTCAATCTCTCAGCCCATAATGATCATACACTGCCTGACAAGAGAGGACCTCTCCCTCGGCTGCAAGGAACAGTGTTGCACTCTCTGCTTATATGGATCCTGGGAATTAAAACCTTTTGCAAATCATTTTGAAACCATAATATATATACTTTTACATCTCATATAAAGTATATTTTGCAAATCATCAGTGAGAGTGCATCCCCAATCCTTACCTTTGTCCGACAAAGGGGTTGATCCTGTCACTATGATCACCCACTCAAATGAATTCTCAGACTGTCCAAACATACCTAGGTTTTGACCCTCGCTAATGATCTCACTGAATGGTACACAAAGACAGCCCAATCCAACACCTAGTGCAGTATCATAATCAAGTCTAGGGGTTGGGTGTAACTTTCCAGTTTTGCCCATCAATCTCCAAGGTCCAGGGCAATACTGGAAATCTGGTCCAGTTCAAAGATTCAATTAATCCTACACTGTATGTGCCTGGGGTCTCACCCCGGTAGCTGAGATTGGCCACCCCTACCGACTTGGTGGCACCATAGTGTCAGCCTTGTTAGGATAGGTCTCCCCAGACTGACCCATTGGCTGTGATTATTCTAAACTAACACGAGTCTCATTAAGTGTCCAGTTTAAGGTTATTACACAGAAACATACCAAGGGAACATGTATCAAAAATGCACTTTTATTCAGTTAAAATAAAGTCATAAAGTACATCATCTTGATTGAAGCTAAGGGCATACAAAATTGTCTAACAGCATGGTTAGACTTTCCATAACCCTAGTAGGAAACAAATCAGTTCATGATGGAAGAATTAAAGCAAATAAAGGGGAAGAAAGAACTCTTGAATTCGCCCATGGTGCTGAGATCTCCTTTTTTTGCCGCCACCTTCTTCTTGAAGTTTCTTGAATTCTTGAACCTTTCTTGAACACTTCTTGACTGATTGCTCTTGGCTTCTTGATTCAAATAAAAAATTGAGTGATTCAGTGATTGTGTGATGCCCTTAGCTAGTCCGCCCCCTCCTTTATATAGATTGAAGGGGAGGGGGTGGTCTCCTACTTCCTCTTGAAGTTAATCTTACAAGAATGGAAAATGGAAAGTCTTATCCTAATTCTAATCTTATCTCTTTATCTAATGAACATAATCCCTTTATTTCTCTAAGATTACATCAAGAATTTAGATCTGGAAAGATTTTTCTTAGTTTCTTTTTCTTGGATTTGTAATAGACCTCCTCTGCGAATTGGGATTCAGCCAGGCTTTTTTGCGAGTTGGGCTTCTATTGCGGATTGGGCTTTCCTACGAAATTTCCCCAACTTCGGGCCCAGATTTGACTTCGATGCAGGGCGAATCAGCGAAAGCCCAAAATATGAAATTGTGGTTTTTTCTCTTATCTTTCCAGTGGGTGTTGAATCAGCCCATTCGGAGTTCAGAGATGCAAGTTAGGCCCAAATCACTGAATGATGTCGAAACTGTGAAAAATCATCCGATTTGTCTTTCTTTGCTCTTGATGCCTTCTTTCATGCCCAAAACAGAAATATGAGTCCAATTAGGTGCTAATTCAGTATAAAAGACAGAGTAATTGGGGATAAAAATATGATAAATTCTCCTCTCTTTCAAATCCCCCACACTTGAACTCTTGCCCATCCTCGGGCAAGACAAAACTCAAAACAAAACAAACTTTTTCTCAATAGGGTATTGGTTCTCCTGCATGCCTTGATCCAGTATTAATGGTCCTTTTGTTTGTCCATTTCTTTTTCTCTTTAATTTGTCAAGAAATAATCTTAAATTGCCAATCCTTATGTCCCCAAGTGAGATTGACAATCAAGGGGAGCAGGCATCTTTTCGCATGAGCAATTTAGGGCTAGAGTAAGCTCTCTTTGTTTTCATAATCACATGTAGCTAGATTAAAAAAAAAAAACCCTCTCATGATTCTTCAGAACAAAACAAGGGATGTTATTACCATAAGCTTGCTTATGTATCACATCTCCACCACTTATCATGAGTGCAATGCATCAAAAGGTGAATTGGGGTTTGGGATCTAGGGATGAGTGCATTTTATGCTCCATCTCACACTAGCTCTCTTTTTTTTTCTCTTGGTCTAAGTGCATTTTATGCTCCACCTCACACGAGTTTTTTTTTTTTTTTGGATAACACGTTCCAATACATGAACTCATTATCGTGGTCTTAACATGCCTAACAAAAAAGTTCTAGAATAATCAACCCATATTTGTCCATTGGAAACCAAATGTTCACAAGTGTCAAATCTGTATTGCATCTTGCTCGTTGATCATTCAAACTACTGAGATACCTTCCATAGCCAAAAATTTTAGCTAGATTTGCCTGCATCCTTTCCTGTCTATCCCACCTGAACACATGATTCAGGGTGGTTTGCAATCATTAAAAAATAAGTCTCCAAGGAGCAGAAATTTCAAAAGGAAGGGTTAATAAGATGATTAAAGCATGCTAGAGTTCAAAAAAAATTTATCAACCCCTTAATCCTCCCCCACACTTAAAATATACATTGTCCTCAATGTATAGAATATGCATAACAAGAACAAGGAGAGAAAGATTTAAGAGGACTTCCCTAAATGCCTTGTTGAGATCCTGCAGATGTGAGATATGAAAAAAAAACACACTCAAAAAAAGAAAACTGAACAAAACAAACAACTAAACTTAATGGGTTGCCTCCCATAAGTGCTCGTTTTAAGTCATGAGCTTGACTTTCACCTTTCCTTCATGGCAGTTTCAAGGAGAGAACGGACCCATGGTGGATGGGTTGTTCTTCTTTGATGTAATGCTTCCACCACTGTCCATTTACCTTGAATGTACTCCCATCATCATTATGTATTTCAATCGCTCCATGAGGGAATACATTAGCCCCTTTAAAGGGTCCACCCCACTTGGTTTTTAACGTTCCATGTTTCCCCCTTTCATCCTTCATAGGTGGGTGAAGAGATGAGAGATCCATCCCATGGATGCCCAAAGATTGCGGAATAAGGGGTGAATTTCAAAAATTTTTCTCTCCAATCAATTGGGAATCACATTCCCTATTTAGAAAATCATATTTTCAATGATCATTCTTGAACCTTAAACTGAACCAGATCTGAACCAAAAGGAATAGGAGAGAATTATACCTGATACGGAGAAGTAATATCTCCCAACAAAGGTGTTCACACCCAAGGAAGGATCCAAAGACTGCTCCCACTGAAGATGGCGCAATGCAGGATGGAGCAGAATCAGCAGTGTTCTTCCCCAAGAACTCTGTCCTTCGCAAGAATCAGTAGAATGGTACATGAGCACAGCTTCCTTTTCAATCATTTCTCAAAGAACTAATGTCAAGATCCAATCTTGACTTCTCCCACAACTGGAGATCGAACTGGCAAACAGGGCGGCAAGAACAGGGAGGCGGCAAGAGAGTATTCGCAGGGTGCAGAATTCTCTCTTCTTGATTTCAGCACTGAAGAGGATCTGATGTATCTCTATCAAAGGCTGCCGCCCCCTCCTTCTTTTGTTAACTTAAAAGATCAGCTCCTAATCCCATTAGGAGCTGCTTATCCAAATCATATTTGGATCAGCCTTCTCCTCTAGTGATAAGGATAAACCCTTATCTTATCTGCAAATTAGATTACCTTTCTCCTAATCCCATTAGGAGGTTTCTAGATCTGAATCACATTCAGATCTGGACTCTCTGAGTGGATAGGATTAAGACCCTATCCTATCTGCTAATCCATCTCAGAATTTGCCCCTTTTATTAACTAAATAAATAGCCCAGTTCGAAATGGGCTTTAGGCCCATTAAGCTTATGTGCCCACTTAATGGGTGATGTGCTGAATTCCAAATTCATGAATGAACACCTTCATTCATAAGGCAGCTTCACTTACGACAATGCGCTCGGCTTGGCTTGTGGACTATTAATTTGCAACTTAGGACCCCTGTTGCTGATACTCAGGAAACAACACACGATCCTATCGTGAAAATATATCCAGATGTAGACTTTGTATCATCTGGGTCTGACTGGAAATTGGCATCTGTATACCCTTGGATCTGTAGTGAGCTACTGTCGAATACTAGACAAAACTCTTTTGTCCTTCAAAGATACTTAAGTATGTTATTCACAGTAGTCCAATGCTCCTGCCTTGGGTTGGCCTGAAATCTGCTTACTACACTCACTGCCTCAGCGATGTCAGGGCAAGTGCACAGTATGGCATACAGGATGCTCCCTACGGCAAAGGCATAGGGAACGTCTTTCATGCCATCAATCTCCTCAGAAGTCTTGGGAGACATCTCCTTGGAGAGAGTGACTCCGTGCCTGAAAGGAACATTTCCTTTCTTGGAGTTTTTCATGCTGTATCTTTTGACTATTTTGTCAACGTAGGCAGATAGGGATAATCCTATTATCCGCTTTGATCTATCTCTGTAGAGTCGAAGACCCAGTATATAGGAGGCTTCTCCAAGATCTTTCATGGAGAATTGCTGTGATAGCCATACTTTCACCGTAGTTAACATACCTACATCATTCCCAATTAGTAGAATGTCATCTACATACAGAACCAAGAAGGTAACCTTATCTCCACTGTACTTCCTGTAGACACAGGGTTCATCCGGATTCTGCTCGAAGTCAAACGATTTGACGGCAGAGTCAAAACGGATGTTCCAACTTGTAGAAGCTTGCTTAAGTCCATAAATGGATCTCTTAAGTTTACATACCATGTTTTCCTGACCTGCAACAATGAAGCCTTAAGGCTGCTGCATATAGATATCTTCAGTAAGATCTCCATTCAGGAATGCAGTTTTGATATCCATTTGCCAAATCTCAGAGTCATGGTATGCTGCTACAGCTAGCGGGATCCTAATGGTTTTAAGCATGGCCACAGGCGAAAAGGTTTCCTCATCATCGATGCCCTCTTTCTGAGTGTACCCTTTCGCCACCAGACGAGCCTTGAAGGTCTCAACCTTACCATCGGGGCCCTTCTTCCTCTTGTAAATCCATTTGCAACCGATTGCTTTTACCCCAGAGGGCGGATCTACTAGAGTCCAGATTCCACTGGTCTCCATTGAGTCCATCTCTGCTCTCATGGCCTCCACCCACTTATGGGAATCTATGTCCAACATAGCTTCCGTGTAAGTCAGGGGATCCTCCTCACTAGTCAAGGTTTCCACCAGGTAATTATCCTGGTCATAACCATAACAGACTGGTGGCCTACATACCCGAGTGGATTTTCTAGGTTGGTCACTACATGGAACTTGTGGGACATCTCCCACTGCTCATGAGCTCTCATCATCAAGAACAACTTCCTGACGATGGGTGTCCAAGATATAGTTGGTTTCCAAGAATTGTGCATTACGACAGCAGAACACTTTCTGCTCACTTGGGTTATAGAAAAGGTAACCTACAAAGCCTCTTGGGTAGCCTACAAATAGGCAACAGCTGGTCTTGGATTCCAACTTGTTTGCACTCATTCTTTTAACGTGTATTGGACAACCCCAAATCTTCAAGTGTCTAACACTTGGTTTCTTTCCGGTCCAAAGTTCATATGGAGTATTCGGAACCGATTTGGTTGGAACCCGATTCAGCACATAAATCGCAGTCACTAATGCGTAACCCCAAAAGGATGTGGCTAACTCTGAGTGTATGAGAAGCGACCGGACCATATCCAATAAGGTCCTTTTCCTCCTCTCTGAAACACCGTTAAGTTGTGGTGTAGCAAGAAGAGCTAATTGTGATACTATCCCATTGTCCTTTAAGTAGTCCCTGAATTCGTCAGAGAGATACTTGCCACCTCGATCTGATCGAAGGGCCTTAATTTCACTCCCTAACTGTTTCTCGACCTCTTGTCTGAACTCTTTGAACTTTTCAAAGGATTCAGACTTGTGTCTCATTAGGTACACGTAATCGTATCGTGAAAAATCATCTGTGAAGGTGATGAAATACACATGTTGATTTCGTGTCCTAACACTCAGGGGACCACATACATCAGTATGTATTAGGTCAAGTGTGCCTGTACATTTTTCAGGCTTACCGTTAAATGGCTGTTTCGTCATCTTGCCTTGTAGGCAAGGCTCACAAGTGGGAAGATCTTCTACAGTTAGAAAATCCAAAGGACTATCCATTTCCATAGATATGGATTTTAATCTACGATCCATTTCCATTTATTCATCTCTCAGATTTCCCTCCTTTCTCAGTGATTGAGACTACGTGTTGTCTCTGGAAATGTGGGAAATCACATAGGGTGCATGGAGCCAACTGTTTCAGCTGCATAACCCCACCACCTTTCTGTGAATATCACATCCACTCATCATATGAGTTTTCCCTTGGGCCTCTATCAGACAAGGTTCAGAGCCGTTTTTAGGTAAACCTTTTTGTCCAATGAGTGCTTACCCATCAAATTCGTGAACGCTAAGGTACCGTGAGAGAGTTCCCATTTTCTGGTGAAGCCCCTCCCACATCGGTCTATGATGCCCGTATCATTTTATGAAACACTCAGACAAGCCCAACAACAAATGGATAGTCCATTTTCTGGTGCGTTTCCTCATTACTGAAGGACCCATCCTCATGCTAATGATGGAAGGCCTTTAGAGAGCTCATCATATGAATCACCCTATCACATGCACTCATATTAGCTGAAGGGAACAAAATTACGCCCTAATTGATTTAGGTCAAACCAAAGTGGCTCCCACTGACTTTCATAAAGCCAGATTTCGATGGGCCTTGAATCGGCTATGGTTCTGCACGTAATCTCTTGATGAGGTGTGGGGCCCACCACTGAGGGAAGTCATCCAATGACCGAAAGGGACACCATGGCATTGATGTGCATTCAACCATGGTGTGCGCAAGAGCCACTGTCGAATGAGCATGGGCCAAGTACTTATGGCCCATGTACGCAGCACATCACACATCCATACATCACATGCAAGGATAAATCGATCCAATCAATTAATTATCTATAAGGCCCGTTGGAAGCCCGTTAAAATTCCATTATATTAACCATTAATATTATCTAGGTATATGGGCTTTTGCAGTTTTTAACTATTTAAAACTGGGCCTTTACAGGCTGGGCCGAATTAACCATTTAATTAAATATCAATCCTTAGGCCCATTTGTGGGAAATTAGGGCTGACTTTCAGCCTTGATTAAACCCTAGAATTGGTCCAAGCATTTTTGAACCAATCTCGGTTCGAATGTGTCTAGGGTTTGATTTTTAATTAAATCCTTAATTCAAGAAAATAATCTGAAATTAAATACTGATAAAAGGAAAAACAAAAATCAGTCAATCAGGGCTGTTCACACAATCCTTCCTGCAAAACAGAGGTTAGATCACAGAATGCAGTTTCACAAACTGCAAATCGCAGATAGCATTTCTCTCATCTACGAAATCTCCTTCTCTATGAAATCTCCTTTTTTGCTCCGCCTACTTCGATCCAAAATAAAAATAAATAGAAATCCTATTTCTATTAATAATTATATCGGATCGAATACATATACATTGAGTCTAGAAAATAAAAAAAAAAATATTTACAGACCCAAAATAAATCAAGAACTACAAAATCGCAGGTTCCCTGCGCAAACCAAGAATTTGATCTCCTCTTGTACGAACAGCCCATAAATCAAGAAAATTATAAAGAACAATTCTAAATAATAATCAGATTTATTTAAAATTAATTTCAGATTATTTGCCCATTTGTTTTGGGAACAAATTTCCCAAAAACCATATCTACGCAAATTGGGTAGAACGCCTTCTCCCTAATTGCGCAGGTTCAGATCTGAAATAGAATGGTTCAAGATTTGAACCTGAGCGTTGATACCACTGAAGAGATGAGAGATCCATCACATGGATGCCCAAAGATTGTGGAATAAGGGGCGAATTTCAAAATTTTTTCTCTCCCTTCAACTGGGAATCACATTCCCTATTTAGAAAATCATATTTTCAAGGATCATTCTTGAATCTTAAACTGAACCAGATCTGAACCAAAAGGAATAGGAGAGAATTATACCTGATACGAAGAAGTAATATCTCCCAATGAAGGTGTTCACGGCCAAGGAAAAATCCAAACACTGCTCCCACTGAAGATGGCGCAGTGCAGGATGGAGCAGAATCAACAGTGTTCTTCCCCAAGAACTCTGTCCTTCGCAAGAATCAGTAGAATTTTACGTGAGCACAGCTTCCTTTTCAATCCTTTCTCAAAGAACTGATGTCAAGATTCAATCTTGACTTCTCCCACAACTGGAGATCGAACTGGCAAACAGGGCGGCAAGAACAGGGAGGTGGCAAGAGAGTATTCGTAGGGTGCAGAATTCTCTCTTCTTGATTTCAGCACTAAAGAGGATCTGATGTATCTCTATCAAAGGCTGTCGCCCCCTCCTTCTTTTGTTAACTTAAAAAATCAGCTCCTAATCCCATTAGGAGCTGCTTATCCAAATCATATTTGGATCAGCCTTCTCTTCTAGTGATAAGGATAAACCCTTATCTTATCTCCAGATTAGATTAGCTTTTCTCCTAATCACATTAGGAGGTTTCTAGATCTGAATCACATTCAGATCTGGACTCTCTAAGTGGATAGGATTAAGACCCTATCCTATCTGCTAATCCATCTTAGAATTAGCCCCTTTTATTAACTAAATAAATAGCCCAGTTCGAAATGGGCTTTAGGCCCATTAAGCTTATGTGCTCACTTAACCATCCTAACTGCAGCCCAGTTGGGCTTCCTTGTATGGCATGGGACCCAAGCATTGATCTACACATCAGCCACATGGGTTCGGCGCAGCTTTTATTACAAGGCCTGGTCGAATACACTGTTAAAGACAATGCACCCTCTGAAACCCATCGAATGGGATCTATGGGCCCAACACTTACCCAAAGTGGTCCCTGGGCCAAGCCACCTTGTAACACCCAGGGACTGTGGGTAGATGCAAGATTAGCCCATCAGGTATTATCCTCAATGGTCTTACACTTAACCTCTCAGCCCTTAATCATCATACACTGCCCGACAAGAGTGGACCTCTCCCTCGGCTGCACGGAACAGTGTTGCACTCTCCAGTTATATGGATCCCGGGAATTAAAACCTTTTGCAAACATTTTAGAAACCATAATATATATACTTTTATATCTCGTATAAAATATACTTTGCAAAACAAATCTCAACGGTTGAAATCGGCTGCTGGCAGTCTTGGTTTCCAACAATGAGAGCGCATCCCCGATCATTACCTTTGTCCGACAAAGGGGCTGATCCTGTCACTATGATCACCCACTCAGATGAATTCTCGAATTGTCCCAACATACCCAGGTTTTGACCCCCGCTAAGGATCTCACTGATTGGTATATCAAAGACAGCCCGATCCGACACCTAGTGCAGTATCATAATCGAGTGTAGGGGTCGGGTGTAACTTTCTAGTTTTGCCCATCAATCTCCAAGGTCCAGGGCAATACTGGAAATCTGGTCCATTTCAATGATTCACTTAATCCCACACTGTATGTGCCTAGGGTCTCACCCCGGTAGCTGAGACAAGCCACCCCAACCGACTTGGTGGCAGCACAGTGTCAGCCTTGTCAGGATAGGTCTCCCCAGACCGAACCACTGGCTGTGAACATTCTAAACTAACACGAGTCTCAATAAGTGTCCAGTTTAAGGGTATTACACAGAAGCATACCAAGGGAACATGAATCAAATATGCACTTTTATTCATTTGCAATAAACTCATAAAGTACATCAATTTTGATTGAAGCTAAGGGCATACAAAACTGTCTAACAGTGGGTTTAAACCTGGAATAGGGACTTGCACAATAGATGGGAGGTGTTTTGTGTGAGATGAAGGTAAAGATGCATTATGAATTGTAATTTCAAAAGAATCTGGCTCAGAAGTCAAATTTCGCAATTCTAATTTCAGTACAAACTTCTGCTCTGCCTGTTGCAATTGATTAGGACTATTGTTAAGTGCAACTTTTAGCATGCCTTCTGATTTAGATGTGTCTATTTCGGCTGCACTTACATCAATGCTATCGATTGCATAAATTTCATGTTCAATTATGTTGGGATGTTTCATGGTTTTAAATACATTGAATACCACTTCTTCACCATTGATTCTAAGGGTAAGTAGACCTTTTTGCACATCAATTAAAGCATCACCAGTAGCAAGAAAAGGTCTCCCTAGAATCAACGGCATTGTCCTATCTTCCTCCATATCCAACACAATGAAATCAGCAGGAATAATAAAATTGCCCACTTTGACCAAAACATCTTCTACTATTCCCCTAGGATATCTAATGCTTCTATTAGCTAATTGCAGGATAATAGTTGTAGATCTTAGCTCATGCGGTCCAAGTTTTTCAAAAATAGAATAAGGCATTAAATTTTTACTAGCACCTAAATCACATAAAGCTTTTTCAAATTCAATATTCCCTATGGTGCAAGGTATAGAAAAACTCCCTGGATCCTTAAGCTTTGGGGGCAATTTCTTTTGAAGAATTGCTGAACATTCTTCGTTTAGTTTTACCATCTCACCATCCTCCCACTTTCTTTTGTTGGACATTACCTCTTTCAGGAATTTGACATACTTTGGCATCTGTGACAAAACATCAAGAAGAGGAAGGTTAATATGAATGTTTTTGAAAACTTCTAAAAATTTTTCAAATTGCTTATCTATTTTAGCCTTGAAGACTCTTCTTTGGTAGGGAATAGGAAGTTTAATTTCATGTAAATTCAGTTTAGGGGTACTTCCCTCATTCTCCTTTTGTAGATTGGCCACTTCGGCTTCCTTGTCCTTTCTTTGAATTTTGCCAACTGTTTTCCCACTTCTTAAAGTTATGGCATTTACTTGCTCTCTAGGGTTCCTTTTTGTGTTGCTGGGTAGCCTTCCCTCTTTCCTTTCTGATAACATGCTTACAATCTGCCCCACTTGAACCTCTAAGTTTTTAATCGATGCTTCTTGCTCTTGGAACCTTGCTTCAGTGGCATTAATAAACTTAGAGATCATTTCCTCTAGATTGTTCTTTCTTTCTTGTGGGGGCAGCTGTGGTTGGAAACCCATAGGTGTCTTTTGCTAATTGTTACTCCATGAGAAGTTTGGGTGATTCCTCCACCCTAGGTCGTATGTATTTGAATATGGGTTGTAGTTTGTCCTGTCAGCATGAGAGATAAAATTATCATTCTCATGAGAAATAAAAGGACTATTTATTTGACAATCAGAATTGGCATGTCCTATTTGACCACATAAATCGCATGAGATGCTAGATGGAGTACTAATGGCTGCAATACTAAAATTATCCAGTATCTTATTTAGATTGGCTATTTGTGCAGATAGGGATGCAAAGGAATAATCTATGTGGTGTACTCCCCTTTGATTGGTTCAATCATTGCTCCACTAGTAGTTGTTTGATGCCATCTCCTCCACTAAGTCATATGCTTCCTCTGGAGTTCTCCTCATGATTATACCACCTACGGCTGCATCAATAATGGACCGATTAAAGGGGTAATACCATTATAAAAAGTTTGTATTTATTGCCAAATTGGTATCTCATGGTGGGGACACTTCCAAAGCATCTCCTTGAATCTTTCCCATGCTTCATACAAGGATTCCCTCTCAAATTGAGCAAAGGTAGTAATATCATTAATTAACTTTGCTGTTTTGGAGGGTGGAAAATATTTAGCCAAAATTTTTTAGGTTAGATCATTCCAAGTGGTGATACTTCCTGCAAGAGTGAGTTAAGCCAATCTTTAGCTCTATCACACAATGAAAAAGGAAATAATCTAAGCCTAATAGCATCATCACTTAACTTCATTATGTTTAAATGTATCACATATTTCTAAGAAGTTAACAATGTGTGCATTAGGGTCATCACTTGGTAACCCACTAAACTGAATGCTTGTCTAGATCATTTGAACTATTGCAGGCTTTATTTCAAAATTATTGGCATGGATGGTATAGGCTTGCAAATGCTGGATGTCGCCCCATCATTGTTTGGACAAGCATAGTCCAAGAGGGTGCGATTTCCTTCTACCATCTCTCCTTTCTCTATGGCTGGTTCGCAACTAAAAACCTCTTCTCTTGCTTTTCCTTTGTTGGCCCTTTGCAACAAGTGAAGGGTCCTTTCAATCTCAGGATCGAATTCTACTAAACCTTCTTGTCTAGTTCGTGTCATGCACTAGTAAATCTGAACCAGCAGAATTTGAACAAATAAATAAAAATAATAATAGAAATAAAAACAAATAAAAATAAAATAATAACAGAAATAAAAGGTCCAAATTAATCAAGGTTAACAAATTCTAATATTATTTTAGGATTAAATCCCTGACAACAGTGCCAAAAACATGATAACTATAAATATCTAACCTTAGCAAGTGCACTAGTTATCGAGTAGTATAATAATATCGTTCCCACGGAGATTTAACAAAATAAGTATTAGAATCAAAATTTTCCCTAATTATTTGGACAATCAAAATTTAGGATTGAGCAAGAACTACTAAAAATAAAACTGGAACAAAGAAAATAAAAACAAAGGTGTTCACTAATCGATTATGCAAATGATGAAATCACTAGGACTTTTGGTCCACCTAACCAATGTAATGAATATCGATGGGTCTGATTGTCCAAGACTAATTGTCATTCCCATAAGCTGAGATTTTCCCAAATTTATTTAATATTCTCTCTCGAGATATACTAAACCTACACCCATCAGGTAACCCTTCGATCTCTCAAGTACAACTCTCAAAATGGAAGTGCATTAAGTCCAAGAAAACCATTAAATTTAGATGAATCATGTATATATATCTCAATATACCATTCAATTCACACTATGAATTATTCTGTCAATTATGTGAATTCCTATCCCAATTCATTCACATAACCCAAATCAATTAAGAGGTGGCCATGCTCTTAATTGCATTAAGCACAATAATTCATAGACTATATGGAAATCACAATCTTGGATAAATCAAGAAGATAAAAATACATTCATTAGCATGGTTAGGCTTTCCATAGCCCTAGCAAGAAACAAATAAGTTCATGATGGAAAAATTAAAGCAAAGGGAAAGAAAGAACTCTTGAATTCACCCATGGTACTGAGATCTCCTCTTCTTGCCGCCACCTTCTTCTTGAAGTTTCTTGAATTCTTGAACCTTTCTTGAACACTTCTTGACTAATTGCCCCTTGCTTCTTGATTCAAATCAGAAATTGAGTGATTCAGTGATTGTAAGATGCCCCTAGCTGGTCCGCCCCCGCCTTTATATAGATTGAAGGGGAGGAGGGTGGTCTCCTAGTTCCTCTTGAAGTTAATCTTACAAGAATGGAAAGTCCTATCCTAATTCTAATCTTATCTCTTTATCTGATGAGCACAATCCCTTTATCTCTCTAAGATTACATCAAGAATTTAGATTTAGAAGGATTTTTCTTAGTTTATTGTTCTTGGATTCGTAATAGACCTCCTCTACTAATTGGGCTTCAGCCAAGCTTTTCTGCGAGTTGGGCTTCAGCTGCGGATTGGGCCTTCCTATGAAATTGCCCCAACTTCGGTCCTAGATTTGACTTCGATGCAGGGCGAATCATTTAAAGCCCAAAATACACAAGTTTTGGATTTTTCTCTTATCTTTCCTGTGGGTGTTGAGTCAGCCCATTCAGAGTTCGGAGACGCAAGTTAGGCCCAGATCACTGAGCACTGTCGAAACTATGAAAAATCATCCGATTTGTCTTTCTTTGCTCTTGATGCCCTCTTTCATGCCTTGAACAGAAATATGAGTCCAATTAGGTACAAATTCAGTATAAAAGATAGGGTAATTGGGGATAAAAATATGATAAATTCTCCTCTCATCACCCCGAAGTGGGTAGATGCCATGAGAGCTGAGATGGACTTAATGGAGACCAATGGAGTCTGAACTCTAGTAGATCTGCCCCATGGGGTAAAAGCAATTGGTTGCAAAAGGATCTATAAGAGGAAGAAGGGCCCCGATGGTAAGGTTGAGACCTACAAAGCTCGTTTGGTGGTGAAAGGTTATACTCAAAAAGAGGGCATCGATTATGCGGAAACCTTTTCGTTTGTGGCCATGCTTAAATCCATTTAGATCCTACTAGCTGTAGCAGCATACCATGACTACGAGATTTGGCTTATGGATATCAAAATTGCTTTCTTGAATGGAGATCTTACTGAAGATATCTATATGCAGCAACCGCAATGTTTCACAACTATGGGTCAGGAACACATTGTATGTAAATTAAATAGATCCATATATGGACTTAAGCAAGCTTCTAGGAGTTGGAACATCCGGTTTGACTCTACTATCAAAAAGTTTGACTTTGAGTAGAATCTGGATGAGCCTTGTGTTTACAAAAAATTGAGTGGGGATAAGGTTACATTCCTGGTTCTATATGTATGTGACATTCTACTCATTGGGAATGACGTAGGAATGTTGACTATGGTGGAAGTATGGCTTTCACAGCAATTCTCCATGAAAAATATGCTTATATTGACAAAATTGTCAAGAGATACAACATGAAAAACTCAAAGAAGGGAAATGTTCCTTTCAGGCATGGAGTCACTCTCTCCAAGAAGATGTCTCCCAAAACTTCTGAGTAGATTGAGGGCATGAAGGACATTCCCTATGCCTCAGCCATAGGGAGCATCATGTATGCCATGTTGTGCACTCATCCTAACATTGTTCTGGTAGTGAATGTGGTAAGCAGATTTCAGGCCAACACAGGGCAGGAGCATTGGACTGCTATGAAAAATATACTTAAGTACCTTCAAAGGACAAAAGAGTTTTGTCTAGTATTCGATGGTAGCTCACTACAGATCCAAGGGTATACTTTTGCCAATTTCCAATCGGATCCAGATAATAGAAAGTCTACATCTAGGTATGTTTTCATGATAGGATCGTGTGTTGTTTTCTAAAAGTCAATAAACAAGGGTCCTAAGTAGCAAAAATAACAGTCCACAACCCTAGCCATAAGTGAGGCTGCTTTATGAATGAAGGTGTTCATTTTAGAATTTGGAATTCTGCACATCACCCATTCCACTGTTCTGTGACAATACTGGATCTACGAGAGATACATGTTAAAAGGTAGCATTAGTGGAGAATGTGGTAGACCCATGGACTAAGCCACTGACACAAAAAGTATTTGAGAAACACGTGGAAAGTCTGGTACTCTAGCTTATACCAAGTTGGATATAAGTGCAAGTGGGAGCTATTAGACAGTGTATGCCTTTAGCTCCAATCAAATTGATGTACATTATGACATTTATTGTAAATGAATAAAGTACATATTTTATTCATGTTATAGTGGTGTGTTTCTGTATAATACCCTTAAACTGGATACATAATGAGACTCATGTTAGTTTAGAATGTTCATAGCCATTGCGTAAGTCTGGGGAGATTTATCCTGCTAAGGTTGACACTGATGTGCCACCATGTCTGGGGAGATTTGTCCTGCTAAGGTTTACATGAAACCCTGAATTGGACCAGATTTCCAATATTGCCCTAAACCTTGGTGATTAGTGGGAAAAACTGGAAAGTTACACCTGACCCCTAGACTCGATTATGATACTGCAATAGGTGTCAGATTAGGTTGTCTTTGATATGCCAATCAGTGAGGTCCTTAGAGGGGGTCAAAACCTAGGTACGTTGGGCCCATTAGGAGTCCATGTAATCAGCTTCAAGGGGTTCACTGTCTTTTCAATGAATTCGGCTAGGCCTTGTAACAAAGGCTGGGCTGAACCCTTGTGGCTGATGTGTAGATCAATGTTTGGGTCCCACGCCATACAAAGAAGCCCAACTGGGCAGTAGGTTGGAAGCAGCTTGAGCACTTTGACTTATTGGGCCTAAAGCCCATTTCGAATTGGCCTAGTTTGGCTAGTTAAATTAACGGGGCGGATCTGGGATTAAATTAGTAGATAAGATAAGGTCTTACCCTATCAACTCAGAGAGTCCAGATCTGAATTCAGACCTGGAAACCTCCTAATGATATTAGGAGAGAGCTGATCAAATTTGCAGATAAGATAAGGGCTTATCCTTATCTCTTAAAGAGAACTCCTAATCCAAATACAGATTTGGATTAGGAAACTCCTAATGAGATTAGGAGCTCTCTTTGAGGCTATAAAAGGAGGAGGGGGTGAACCATTCAGTTCACTCTCATCATCCCAAGATTCTCAAAGATCAGATCTCAGAGCACCCAAAGTGAAGACAGCAACAGTGTGACTGTGCCATCTTCTCCATGCGTTTCTTCTAGTTGCCGCCATACTACCAGTTTGATCACCTTCCTTTGTAGGAGCGATCAAGATGTGTCTTGATATCAGTATTTAGAGAAAGGCTGATCAGAAGTCGTGGTCATTGCCTGAATCAAATTCTTGCTGAAGAATTTAGTTCATTCGACGAACCCTGTTGATTCTGCTTCACCATTCACTGTGTCATCTTTAGTGGGAGTAGTCTTTGGAGTCTTTTTTTGGGCGTGAACACCTTTTTTGGGAGATATTGCATCTTCGTATCAGGTATATCCCTCACCTACAGTTTTGGTTCAGATCTGGTTCGGTTCTTGGTTCAAGATTGATCCTTGAAAAATGCAGTTTTTCAAAAATAGGTATATCCCTCTCCTACTGTTTTCGCCCTACCTTCCTACAGGGTTCGGCCATTCATATGATGGATAACTCATCCCTTCATGTATGGTTATTCCATCTTATTCGGTAATGTGATTATTGTTAGACAGTTTTATATGCCCTTAGCTCCAATTAGTTTTGATATACTTTGACATTTAGTGTAAATGAATAAACTGCATGTTTGATTCATGTTGTGTGGTATGTTTATGGGTAAGACCCCTAAACTAGACACTTAATGAGACTCATGTTAGTTTAGAATGTCCACAGCCATTGGATATGTTTGGGGAGATTTATCCTGCCAAGGTTGACACTGGTGTGCTGCAAAATGTTGGGGTGGCTTGTCTCATCTGCCAGGGTGAGACCCAAGGCACATGCAGTGTAGGATTACTTGAATCTTTGAACCGGATCAAATTTCTAGTATCGCCTTGGACCTTGGAGATTGATGGGAAAAACTAGAAAGTTACACCTGACCCGTAGACTCGATTATGATACTACACTAGGTGGGGGATTGGGATGTCTTTGATATGCCAATCAGTGAGATCCTCAGAGGGGGTCAAAACCTAGGTATGTTGGAATGGTTCATGAACCCATCTGAGTGGGTGATCATAGTGACAGGATAAGCCCCTTTGTCAGACACAGGTAATGATCGGGGATGCACTCTCTCTGATGGAAACCAAACTGCCAGCAGTTGATTTCAATCGTTGGAATTTTGTTTTGCAAAATTTATATATAAGATATATAGATATATATGGTTTCAAATTGTTTGCAAATGGTTTTAATTCCCAGGATCCATGTGAGCAAAGAGTGTAGCATTGTTCCTTGCAGCCGAGGGAGAGGTCCTCTCTTGTCGGGCAGTGTTTGATCATTATGGGCTAAGAGGTTAAGTGTAAGGCCATTTAGGATTATACCAGATGGGCTAATCCTGTATCTACCTATAGTCCTTGGGTTTTTATAAGATGGCTTGGCCCAAGGACCACTTAGTGTAAATGTTGGGCCCATAGGTTCCATGTGATGGACTCAAGGGGTTCACTGGGCTTTCCAGTGAATTCGACTGGGCCTTGTAACAAAGGTTGGGCAAACCCATGTGGCTGATGTGCAGATCAAAGCTTGGGTCCCACGCCATACAAAGAAACCCAACTAGGCAGCAGTTTGGAAGCCTATTGAGCACTTGATACTGTTAGATAGTTTTTGTATGCCCTTAGCTTCAATCAGAATGAAGTACTTTATGAGTTTATTGTAAATGAATAAAAGTGCATATTTGATTCATGTTCCCTTTGTATGTTTCTGTGTAATACCCTTAAATTGGACACTTAATGAGGCTCATGTTAGTTTAGAATGTTCACAGCCAGTGGGTCGGTCTGGGAGACCTAACTTGATAAGGCTGACACTGTAGTGCTACCAAGTCACTTGGGGTGGCCTGTCTCCGCTGCCAGGGTGAGACCCTAGGCACATACTGTGTAGGATTAATTGAATCTATGAACTAGACTAGATTTCCTGTAATGCCCTGGACCTTGTAGATTGATGGGTAAAATTGGAAATTTACACCCAATCCCTAGACTCGATTATGATACTGCACTAGGTGTCAGATTGGGTGTCTTTGATGTACCAATTAGTGAGATCCTTAGCGGGGGTCAAAACCTGAGAATGTTGGGACAGTCTGAGAATTCATCTGAGTGGGTGATCATAGTGATAGGATCAGCCCCTTTGTTGGACAGCCGATTTCACTAATGGAAACCAAGAGTGCCGACAACCGATTTCAATTGTTGGGATTTGTTTTGCAAAATATATTTTATATGAGACATAAAAGTATGTATATATTACGGTTTCTAAAATATTTGTAGGAAGGTTTTAATTCCCAAGATCCATATAAGTAGAGAGTGCAACACTGTTCCTTGTAGCCGAGGGAGATGTCCTCTCTTGTCGGGCAGTGTATGATCATTATGGGTTGAGTGGTTAAGTGTACGCCATACAAAGAAGCCCAACTAGGCAGCAGTTTGGAAGCCTATTGAGCACTTGATACTGTTAGATAGTTTTTGTATGCCCTTAGCTTCAATCAGAATGAAGTACTTTATGAGTTTATTGTAAATGAATAAAAGTGCATATTTGATTCATGTTCCCTTTGTATGTTTCTGTGTAATACCCTTAAATTGGACACTTAATGAGGCTAGATTGTGTAGGATTAATTGAATCTATGAACTAGACTAGATTTCCTGTATTGCCCTGGACCTTATACATTGATGGGTAAAATTGGAAATTTACACCCAATCCCTAAACTCGATTATGATACTGCACTAGGTGTCGGATTGGGCGTCTTTGATGTACCAATCAGTGAGATCCTTAGCGGGGGTCAAAACCTGGGAATGTTGGGACAGTCTGAGAATTCATCTGAGTGGGTGATCATAGTGATAGGATCAACCCCTTTGTTGGACAGCCGATTTCACTAATGGAAACCAAGAGTGCTGACAACCGATTTCAATTGTTGAGATTTGTTTTGCAAAATATATTTTATATGCGACATAAAAATATGTATATATTACGGTTTCTAAAATATTTGTAGGAAGGTTTTAATTCCCAGGATCCATACAAGTAGAGAGTGCAACACTGTTCCTTGCAGCCGAGGGAGATGTCCTCTCTTGTCGGGCAATGTATGATCATTATGGGCTGAGTGGTTAAGTGTAAGACCACTGAGGATAATACCTAATGGGCTAATCTTGCATCTGCCCATAGTCCCTGGGTGTTACAAGGTGGCTTGGCCCAGGGACCACTTAGGTAAGTGTTGGGCCCATAGAGCCCATTTGATGGGTTTTAGGGGGAGCACTATCCATAACAGTGTATTCGGCCAGGCCTTGTAACAAAGGCTGGGCTGAACGAATGTGTCTGAAGTGTAGATCAATGCTTGGGTCCCACGCCATACAAGGAAACCCAACTGGGCAGTAGTTAGGAAGGTTAAGTGAGCACATAAGCTTAATGGGCCTAAATCCCATTTCAAATTGGGCTATTTAAATAGTTAATTATGGGGAAAATTTTGAGATAAATTAGCAGATAGGATAGGGTCTTGACCCTATCCACTCAGAGAGTCTAGATCTGAATGCAATTCAAATATAGAAACCTCCTAATGAGATTAAGAGAAAGCTTATCTAATTTGCAGATAAGATAAGGGTTTATCCTTATCACCTGAAGAGAAGACTGATCCAAATATGAATTGGATAAGCTGCTCCAAATTGGATTAGGAGCTGATCCTTTAAGTTAGAAAAAGAAGGAGGGGGCGGCAGCCTTTAGAAGAATGAGAGTTATTCACATCCTCTTGTGTGCTGAAATCACAGAAGGAAGAACAAAGCATCCCTGTTCTTGATACCAATCTTTTCTCCAAAAGATTGGTATCAAGATCAAATCTTGATTTCTCCCAGGAACTGGAGATCGAACTGTTGGAGGTGGCGGCCGCAGGAAGGAGGCGACAAAAGAGTATTTGTAGGATGCAGAATTCTCTCATCTAGTAATCTCAGCTCTGAAGACAAGGAACTGTGGATTGCATTGCATGTCTAAAAGTTGCCGCCCCCTCTTCCTTTTATAGAATTAAAGAGATCAGCTCTTAATCCCATTAGGAGTTGCTAACCCAAATAATATTTGGATTTGAAGTCCCTTTAAGTGATAAGGGATAACCCTTATCTTATTAGCAGATTATATCAGCCATCTCCTAATCTAATTAGGAGGCTTCTAGATCAAAATTTCATTTAGATCTTGGACTCTCTAAGTGGTTAGGGTCTGGGCCCAATTCTATCAGCTGATCCATCTCCGAATTCGCCCCTTAAGTGACTAATAAAATTAGCCCAGTTCGAAATGGGCTTAAAGCCCATTTAAGGTTATGTATTCATTTAGCCTTCCAAACTGCTGCCCAGTTGGGCTTCCTTGTATGGCGTGGGACCCAAACATTGATCTACACATCAGCCACATGGGTTCAGCCCAGCCTTTGTTATAAGACCTGGCCGAATACACTGTTATGGACAGTGCACCCCCTGAAACCCATCGGATGGGCTCCATGGGCCCAACACTTACCCTAAGTAGTCCTTGGGCCAAGCCACCTTGTAACACCCAAGGACTGTGAGCAGATGCAAGATTAGCGCATCAGGTATTATCCTCAATGGTCTTACACTTAACCATTCAGCCCATAATGATCATACACTGCCTGACAAGGAACAGTGTTGCACTCTCTGCTTATATGGATCCAGGGAATAAAAACATTTTGCAAATCATTTCGAAACCATAATATATATACTTTTATATCTCATATAAAATATATTTTGCAAAACAAATCTCAACGATTGCAATCAGTTGCTGACAGTCTTTGTTTCCTTCAGTGAGAGTGCATCCCCGATCATTACCTTTGTCCGACAAAGGGGCTGATCCTGTCACTATGATCACCCACTCAGATGAATTCTCAGACTGTCCCAACATACCTAGGTTTTGACCCCCACTAAGGATCTCACTGATTGGTACATCAAAAACAGCCCAATCCGACACCTAGTGCAGTATCATAATCGAGTCTAGGGGTCGGGTGTAACATTCTAGTTTTTCCCATCAAACTCAAAGGTCCAGGGCAATACTGGAAATCTGGTCCAGTTCAAAGATTCAATTAATCCTACACTGTATGTGCCTAGTGTATCACCTCGGTAGCTGTGACATACCACCCCAACCGACTTGGTGGCACTACAGTGTCAGCCTTGTCAGGATCGGTCTCACCATACCGACCCACTAGCTGTGAACATTCTAAACTAACACAAGTCTCATTAAGTGTCCAGTTTAAGGGTATTACACAGAAACGTACCAAGGGAACATGAATCAAATATGCACTTTTATTCATTTACAATAAACTCATAAAGTACATCATTTTGATTGAAACTAAGGGCATACAAAGCTGTCTAACAGCTCCCACTTGCACTTAGGTCCAATTAGGTAGTAGTCGGAGTCCCATGTTTTCCTCGTGTTTCTCAAACACTTTCTATGATAGTGGCTTTGCCAATGGGTCTGCTACATTTTCCGCTGACGCTACTTTCTAAATCAGGATGTCCCCTCTACCAACAATCTCTCTTAGTACATGGTACTTCCTCTCGATGTGCTTCGACTTCGAGTGGGCTCGTGGCTCCTTAGCCTGAGCAATAGCTCCATTGTTGTCACACAACATTGTGATGGGGGATGTGCTAGACGAGACTACTCCCAACTCATGAACGAACTTCTTCATCCACATGGCTTCTTTGGGAGCCTCACTTGCGGCAATGTATTTGGCCTCGGTCGTGGAGTCTGTAGTGGAACACTGTTTGCTGCTTTTCCAGCAAACAACACATGATCCTATCGTGAAAACACATCTAGATGTAGACTTTCTATCACTGGAAATCGGCATCTGTATACCCTTGGATCTGTAGTGAACTACCGTCGAATACTAGACAAAACTCTTTTGTCCTTCGAAGGTACTTAAGTATGTTTTTCACAGCAGTCCAATGCTCCTGCCCCGGGTTGGCCTGAAATCTGCTTACTACACTCACTGCCTGAGCTATGTCAGGACGAGTGCACAGCATGGTATACATGATGCTCCCTACGGCAGAGGCATAGGGAACGTCTTTCATGCCATCAATCTCCTCAGAAGTCTTGGGAGACATCTTCTTGGAGAGAGGTACTCCGTGCCTGAAAGGAACATTTCCTTTCGTGGAGTTTTCCATGCTGTATCTTTTGACTATTTTGTCGATGTAGGCAGATTGGGATAATCCTATTATCTGCTTCGATCTATCTCTATAGAGTCAAAGACCCAGTATATAGGAGGCTTCTCCAAGATCTTTCAGAGAGAATTGCTGTGAAAGCCATACTTTCACCATAGTAAACATTCTTACATTATTCCCAATGAATAGAATGTCATCTACATACAAAACCAAGAAGGTAACCTTATCTCCACTGTACTTCCTGTAAATACAGGGTTCATCCGAATTCTGCTCGAAGTCAAAGGATTTGACAGTAGAGTCAAAATGGATATTCCAACTTCTAGAAACTTGCTTATGTCCATAAATGGATCTATTGAGTTTACATACCATGTTTTCCTGACCCGTAGCTATGAAGCCTTGCACTGCTGCATATAGATATATTCAGTAAGATCTCCATTCGGGAATACAGTTTTCACATCCATCTCCCAAATCTCATAATCATGGTATGCTGCTACAGCTAGCAAGATCCTAATGGATTTAAGCATGGCCACAGGAAAAAAGGTTTCCTCATAATCGATGCCCCCTTTCTGAGTGCACCCTTTCACCACCAGACGAGTTTTGAAAGTCTCAACCCTACCATCGGGGCCCTTTTTCCTCTTGTAAATCCATTTGCAACCGATTGCATTTACCACGGAGGGCGGATCTACTAGAGTCTAGACTCCATTGGTCTCCATTGAGTCCATCTCTGCTCTCATGGCCTCCACCCACTTCTAGGAGTCTATGTCCAACATAGCTTCCGCGTAAGTCACGGGATCCTCCTCACTAGTCAAGGTTTCCACCAGGTAACTATCCTATTCATAACCAAAATGGACTGGTGGCCTGGATACCCGATTGGACATCTCCCACTGCTCCTGAGCCCTCCTCATCAAGAACAATTTCCTAACGATGGGTGTCTACGATGTAATCGGTCTCAAAGAATTGTGCATTTCGACTGCAGAACACTTTCTGCTCACTTGGGTCATAGAACAGTTAACCTACAGAGCCTTTTGGGTAGCCTACAAATAGGCAACAACTG
This sequence comes from Nelumbo lutea, assembly GCF_056320005.1. NCBI lineage: Eukaryota > Viridiplantae > Streptophyta > Magnoliopsida > Proteales > Nelumbonaceae > Nelumbo > Nelumbo lutea. Next base: position 39,559,823 of record NC_142691.1, read on the forward strand.
GTCTTGGATTCCAACTTGTCTGCACTCGTTCTTTTAACGTGTGTTGGACAACCCCAAATCTTCAAGTGTCTGACACTTGGTTTCTTTCCGGTCCAAAGTTCATATAGAGTATTCAGAACCGATTTGGTTGGAACCTGATTCAACACGTAAATCGCAGTCTTTAATGCGTAACCCCAAAAGGATGAGGGTAACTCCGAGTGTATGAGAAGTGACTGGACCATATCCAATAAGGTCCTATTCCTCCTCTTTGAAACACCGCTAAGTTGTGGTGTAGCAGGAGGAGCTAATTGTGATTCTTTCCCATTGTCTTTTAAGTAGTCTCTATATTCATTAGAGAGATACTCGCCACCTCGATCAGATCGAAGTGCTTTAATTTCTCTCCCCAACTGTTTCACGACCTCTTGTCTAAACACATTGAACTTTTCAAAAGATTCAGATTTGTGTCTCATTAGGTACACGAAACCATATCGTGAGAAATCATCTGTGAAGGTGATGAAATACACATATTGATTTCATGTCCTAACAATCAGGGGACCACATACATCAGTATGTATTAGGTCAAGTGTGCCTGTACATATTCAAGGTTTACTGTTAAATGGCCATTTCATCATTTTGCCTTGTAGGCAAGGCTCACAGGTGGGAAGATCTTCTACAATTAGAAAATCCAAAGGACCATCCTTTACCAACCTTGTGATTCGGTCAACACCGATGTGGGCAAGTCGGTAATGCAACAGACACGTGGGATTAACTATATCACATGCTCTCTTCTTGGGGATTTCAGCTAACATAGTTTCAGCTATGTTAGTTTCTAGAGAAGGATGTCGAACATAGAGACCGTTCTCCAGTTCTCCACAAATTTTGTATATAAAGACAAATTTTCAGTACAATTATTCCTTCTCTAAAAATTAACTCCTTGGTTCCTATTGCCGCGGCTGCAACAATTGCAGTAGTCCCCAAGTAGAGTGTAACTTCTCCTTCACTCAGCCTTCTGCTTACCTTGAACCCCTACAGTGAGTTACACGCATGAGTTGAAGCCTTAGAGTCAATATGCTAGGACGCAGAAGCTACCAACAAATTGGTTTCTATAACACAAGATTCAAAATTCTCTTTCCTGCATTCCAGGTAGGTTTCTAGATCTGAATCACATTCAGATCTGGACACTCTGAGTGGATAGGATTAAGACCCTATCCTATCTGCTAATCCATCTCAAAATTCGACCCTTTAATTAACTAAATAAATAGCCCAGTTCGAAATGGGATTTAGGCCCATCAAGCTTCTGTGCTCACTTAAACATCCTAACTGCTGCTCAGTTGGGCTTCCTTGTATGGCGTGGGCCCTAGCATTGATCTACACATCAGCCACATGGGTTCGGCCCAACCTTTGTTACAAGGCCTGGTCGAATACACTGTTAAAGACAGTGTACCCCCTGAAACCCATCGAAATGGGCTCTATGGGCCCAACAATTACCCTAAGTGGTCCTTGGGCCAAGCCACCTTGTAACACCCAGGGACTGTGGGCAGATGCAAGATTAGCACATCAGGTGTTATCCTCAATGGTCTTACACATAACCTCTCAGCCCTTAATGATCATACACTGCCCGACAAAAGAGGACCTCTCCCTTGGCTGCAAGGAACAGTGTTGCACTCTCCACTTATATGGATCCCGGGAATTAAAACCTTTTGCAAACATTTTAGAAACCATAATATATATACTTTTATATCTCATATAAAATATACTTTGCAAAACAAATCTCATCGGTTGAAATCGGCTGCCGGCAGTCTTGGTTTCCAACAGTGAGAGCGCATCCCCGATCATTACCTTTGTTCGACAAAGGGGCTGATCCTGTCACTATGATCACCCACTCAGATGAATTCTCGGATTGTCCCAACATACCCAGGTTTTGACCCCCGCTAAGGATCTCACTGATTGGCACATCAAAGACACCCCGATCCGACACCTAGTGCAGTATCATAATCGAGTCTAGGGGTCGGGTGTAACTTTCCAGTTTTGCCCATCAATCTCCAAGGTCCAGGGCAATACTAGAAATCTAGTCCAGTTCAAAGATTCACTTAATCCCACACTGTATGTGCCTAGGGTCTCACCCCGGTAGCTGAGACAAGCCACCCCAGTTCAAAGACACTTGGTTTCTTTCCGGTCCAAAGTTCATATTGAGTATTCGGAACCGATTTGGTTGGAACCTGATTCAGCACATAAATCGCAGTCTCTAATGCGTAACCCCAAAAGGATGTGGGTAACTCTGAGTGTATGAGAAGCGACCGGACCATATCCAATAAGGTCCTATTCTTCCTCTCTGAAACACCGTTAAGTTGTGGTGTAGCAGGAGGAGCTAATTGTGATACTATCCCATTGTCCTTTAAGTAGTCCCTGAATTCGTCAGAGAGATACTCGCCACCTCGATCTGATCGAAGGGCCTTCATTTCACTCCCTAACTGTTTCTCGACCTCTTGTTTGAACTCTTTGAACTTTTCAAAGAATTCAGACTTGTGTCTCATTAGGTACACGTAATCGTATCGTGAAAAATCATCTGTGAAGGTGATGAAATACACGTGTTGATTTCGTGTCCTAACACTCAGGGGACCACATACATCAATATGTATTAGGTCAAGTGTGCCCGTATATATTTCAGGCTTATCGTTAAATGGCCATTTCGTCATTTTGCCTTGTAGGCAAGGCTCACAAGTGGGAAGATCTTCTACAGTTAGAAAATCCAAAAGACTATCCTTTACCAAACTTGTGATTCGGTCAACACCGATGTGGCCAAGTCGATAATGCCACAGACACGTGGGATTAACTATATCACAAGTTCTCTTCTTTGGGATTTCAGCTGACATAGTTTCGGTTATGTTAGTTTCTAGAGAATGATGTAGAACATAGAGACCGTTCTCTAGTTTCCCGTATGCGATGAATCTGTTGTTTCTTTTAATAGTAATCGTATTACTAAAGAAGACAGAATAACCATCTGCACACAGTTTTGAGATAGAAATCAAAATTTTCCTTAAATTTTGCACATAAAGACAGTCTTTCAGTACAATTGTTCCTTCTCTAAAAATTAATTCCACGGTTCCTATGGCCGCGGCTGCAACAGTTGCAGTAGTCCCCAAGAAGAGTGTGACTTCTCCTTCACTCAGCCTTCAACTTACCTTGAACCCCTACAGTGAGTTACAAGCATGAGTTGAAGCCCCGGAGTCAATACACCAGGATGTAGAAGCTACCTACAAATTGGTTTCTATAACACAAGTTTCGAAGTTACCTTTCTTGGATTCCAGGTAGGCAGGACAGTTCCTTTTCCAGTGGCCGGTATTCCTGCAGAAGTGACAAGCATCCGATGCTTTGTCTTTCTTCTGCTTCTTGCTCTTAGCGGCTTTCTTCTGAGGCTTCTTTGCCTTCCTCTTTCTCTTGCCTGTCTTGCCAACTTCAACAAGCATGGCTACAGGCTCATCCTTTATAATCAGTTCATCAGCTCTTTGCAACATATTGCTGAGCTCTTGTAAGCTGACATTCAGCTTATTCATGTTATAGTTCATGATGAACGGATTAAAGGAAGGAGGCAAAGAGTTAAGGATAGCATCTATCTAGGTTGCAAGGTCCAGCCCCGATCCAAGAGCATCCAGTTCATTGATGTATCCCATCATCCGAAGACAATGGTCGTGAACTTGTTGACCCTTGGACATCTGTGCGACCATGAATTGTTTCAAGACCTTTTGTCAAGTAGAATGATTCTTCTCTTCATACATTGTGCTGAGACTGTCCAATATGTCTTTGGCAAGTTCGATCTAATCGAACTGCCTCTGTATCGGGTTGTCTAAGGAGGCAATGATGTAACACCGGGCAAGGGAGTTTTTCTCCTCCCATTCTTTATAGTCTCTCCTTCGGGCCTCAGAAGCCCTATCACCCGGATGCTCCGGGGCAGGATTCTTTGCCACTTTGTCCAGCTTTTCAGAAGCTAGGACCAGCATAAGGTTCCTGTACCAGTCAGCATAGTTTGGGCCCTTCAACTTGTTGTCATCAAGCAGTTTTGCAAAAGATCCATTTGCCATTTTCTTATAAAAGAACAAACATCAGTCCACAACCTAATTTGATTCATGTTTATTTCATAGATATGGATTTTAATCTACGATCCATTTCCATTTATTCGTCTCTGAGATTTCCCTCCTTTCTTAGTGACGGAGACTACGAGTTGTCTCTGGAAATGTGGAAAATCACATAGGGTGCATGGAGGCAACTGTTTCAGTTGCATAACCCCACCACCTTTCTGTGAAGGATCACATCCACTCATCATATGAGTTTTCCCTTTGGCCTCTATCAAACAAGGTTCAGAGCCATTTTCAGGTAAACCTTTCTGTCCAGTGAGTGCTTACCCATCATATTCGTGAACGCCAAGGTACTGTGAGAGAGTTCCCATTTTCTGGTGAAGCCCCTCCCACATCAGTCTATGACGCCCCTATCATCTTATGAAACACTCAGACAAGCCCCACAGCAAATGGATAGCCCATTTTCTAGTGTGTTTCCTCATTACTGAAGGACCCATCCTCATGCTAATGATGGAAGGCCCTTAGAGAGTTCATCATATGAATCTCCCTATCACATGCACTCATATTAGCTGGAGGGAACAAAATTATGCCCTAGTTTGATTTAGATCAAACCAAAGTGGCTCCCACTAACTTTCATAAAGCCAGATTTTGGTGGGCCTTAAATCGGCTAGGGTTCCGCACGTGACCTTTTGATGAGGTGTGGGGCCCACCACTGAGGGAAGTCATCCAATGACCAAAAGGGACACCATGGCAATGATGTGCATTCAGCCATGGTGTGCGCAAGAGCCACTGTCGAATGAGCATGGGCCAAGTACTTATGGCCCATGTATGCAACACATCACACATCCATATATCTCATGCAGGGATAAATTGATCCAATCAATTAATTATCTGTAAGGCCCGTTGGAAATCCGTTAAAATTCCATAATATTAACCATTAATATTATCTAGGTATATGGGCTGATTTAGGGTTACCCAGTTCGGCCCATTTAGCTTTATCCTTTAAAATGGGCTTTTGCAGTTTTAACTATTTAAAACTGGGCTTTTACAGGCTGGGACGAATTAACCATTTAATTAAATATCATTCCTTAGGCCCATTATTGGGAAATTAGGGCTGACTTTCAGCCTTGATTAAACCCTATAGTTGGTCCAAACAGTTTTGAACCAATCTTGGTTGGAATGTGTCTAGGGTTTGATTTTTAATCAAATCCTTAATTCAAGAAAATAATCTGAAATTAAATACTGATAAAAGGAAAAACAAGAATCAGTCAAACAGGGCTGTTCGCACAATCCTTCCTGCAAAACAGAGGTTAGATCACAGAATGTAGTTTCACAAACTGCAAATCGCAGATAGCATTTATCTCATCTGCGAAATCTCCTTCTCTGTGCCGCCAACTTCGATCCAAAATAAAATAAATAAAAATCCTATTTCTATTAATAATTACATCAGATGGAATACCTATACATTGAGTCTAGGAAAAAAAAATTTACGGACCCAAAAAAAATCAAGAACTGCAAAATCGCAGGATCCCTACGCAAACCAAGAATTCGATCTCCTCTTGTACGAACAGCCCATAAATCAAAAAAATTATAAAGAACAATTCTAAATAATAATCAAATTTATTTAAAATTAATTTCAGATTATTTGCCCATTTGTTTTGGGAACAAATTTCCCAAAAACCAAATCTGTGCAAATTGGGTAGAACGCCTTCTCCCTAATTGCGCAGGTTCAGATCTGAAACAGAATGGTTCAAGATTTGAACCTGGGCTCTGATACAACTGAAAGAGATGAGAGATCCATCACATGGATGCCCAAACATTGCAGAATAAGAGGCAAATTTCAAAAATTTTTCCTCTCCCTTCAACCAGGAATCTCATTCCCTATTTAGAAAATCATATTTTCAAGGATCAATCTTGAACCTTAAACTGAACCAGATCTGAACTAAAAGGAATGGGAGAGAATAATACCTGATACAGAGAAGTAATATCTCCCAACGAAGGTGTTCACGCCCAAGGAAGGATCCAAAGACTGCTCCCACTGAAGATGGCGCAGTGTAGGATGGAGTAGAATCAGCAGTGTTCTTCCCAAGAACTCTGTCATTCGCAAGAAATAGTAGAATGGAATGTGAGCATAGCTTCCTTTTCAATCCTTTCTCAAAGAACTGATGTCAAGATCCAATGTTGACTTCTCCCACAGCTGGAGACCGAACTGGAAAACAGAGCGACAAGAGCAGGGAGGCGGCAAGAGAGTATTCGCAGGGTGCAGAATTCTCTCTTCTTGATTTCAGCACTAAAGAGGATCTGATGTGTTTCTAGTTAGTCTCTCTCAAGGCTGCCGCCCCCTCCTTCCTTTTGTTAACTTGAAAGATCAGCTCTTAATCCCATTAGGAGGTGCTTATCCAAATCATATTTGGATCAGCCTTCTCTTCTAGTGATAAGGATAAACCCTTATCTTATCTGCTGATTAGATTAGCTTTATCCTAATCCCATTAGGAGGTTTCTAGATCTGAATCACATTCAGATCTGGACTCTCTGAGTGGATAGGATTAAGACCCTATCCTATCTGCTAATCCATCTCAGAATTCACCCCTTTAATTAACTAAATAAATAGCCCAGTTCGAAATGGGCTTTAGGCCCATCAAGCTTATGTGCTCACTTAACCTTCCTAACTGCTGCCCAGTTGGACTTCCTTGTATGGCGTGGGACCCAAGCATTGATCTACACATCAGCCACATGGGTTCGGCCCAACCTTTGTTACAAGGCCTGGTCAAGTACACTGTTAAAGACAGTGCACCCCCTTGAAACCCATCGAATGGGCTCTATGAGCCCATCACTTACCCTAAGTGGTCCCTGGGCCAAGCCACCTTGTAACACCTAGGGACTGTGGGCAGATGCAAGATTAGCCTGAATGGTCTTACACTTAACCTCTCAGCCCTTAATGATCATACACTGCCCGACAAGAGAGGACCTCTCCCTCGGCAGCAAGGAACAGTGTTGCACTCTCCACTTATATGGATCCCGGGAATTAAAACCTTTTGCAAACATTTTAGAAACTATAATATATATACTTTTATATCTCATATAAAATATACTTTGCAAAACAAATCTCAACGGTTGAAATCGGCTGCCGGAAGTCTTGGTTTCCAATAGTGAGAGCGCATCCCCGATCATTATCTTTGTCCGACAAAGGGGGTATCCTATCACTATGATCACCCACTCAGATGAATTCTCGGATTGTCCGAACATACCCAGGTTTTGACCCCCGCTAAGGATCTCACTGATTGGTACATCAAAGACACCCCGAACCGACACCTAGTGCAGTATCATAATCGAGTCTAGGGTTCGGGTGTAAATTTCCAGTTTTGCCCATCAATCTCCAAGGTCCAGGGCAATACTGGAAATTTGGTCCAGTTCAAAGATTCAATTAATCATACACTGTATGTACCTAGGGTCTCACCCCGGTAGATGAGACAAGCCACTCCAACCGACTTGGTGGCACCACAGTGTTAGCCTTGTCAGGAGAGGTCTCCCCAGACCGACCCACTGGTTGTGAACATTCTAAACTAACAGAAGTCTCAATAAGTGTCCAGTTTAAGGGTATTACACAGAAACATACCAAGGGAACATGAATCAAATATGCACATTTATTCATTTACAATAAACTCATAAAGTACATCAATTTTGATTGAAACTAAGGGCATAGAAAACTGTCTAACAACATCGGTATATGACGCCCCGATCATTTTATGAAACACTTAGACAAGCCCAACAGCAAATGGATACCCCATCTTTTGGTGCGTTTCCTCATTACTGAAGGACCCATCCTCATGCTAATGATGGAAGGCCTTTAGAGAGTTCATCATATGAATCTCCTTATCACATGCACTCATATTAGCTGGAGGGAACAATTAATTACGCCCTAGTTTGAATTAGGTCAAACCAAAGTGGCTCCCACTGACTTTCACAAAGTCAGATTTCGGTGGGCCTTAAAATGGCAAGGGTTCCTCACGTAACCTCTTGATGAGGTGTGGAGCCCACCACTGAGAGAGGTCATCCAATGACCAAAAGAGACACCATGGTAATGATGTGCATTCAGCCATGGTGTGCGCAAAAGCCACTATCGAATGAGCATGGGCCAAGCACTTATGTTCCATGCACGCAGCACATTACACATCCAAACATCTCATGCAGGGTTAAATTGATCCAATCAATTAATTATCTGTAAGGCCCGTTGGAGGCCCATTAAAAATCCATAACATTAACCATTAATATAATTTAGGTATATGGGCTGAATTAGGGTTACCCAGTTCGGCCCATATAGCTTTATCCTTTGAAGTGGGCTTTTGACAGTTTTAACTATTTAAAACTGGGCCTTTACGGGTTGGGCCGAATTAACCATTTAATTAAATATCAATCCTCAGGCCCATTATTGGAAAAATTAGGGCTGACTTTCAGCCTTGATTAAACCCTAGATTTGGTCCAAACAGTTTGAACCAATCTTGGTTCGAATGGGTCTAGGGTTTGATCTTTAATTAAATCTTTAATTCAAGAAAATATTCTGAAATTAAATAACTGATAAAAGAAAAACAAGAATCAGTTAAACAGGGTTGTTCGCACACTCCATCCTGCAAAATAGAAGTTAGATCACAGATTGCAGTTTCACAAATTGTAAATCGCAGATAACGAATGTCCCATCTTTGATCCAAAATAAAATTAAATAGAAATCCTATTTCTATTAATAATTACATCAGATCAAATGCCTATACATTGAGTCTAAAAAAAAATTATTTACAGACCAAATGTAATAAATAAATCAAGAAACTGGAATTCTTGCAGTTCTCCCTGCGCAAACCAAGAATTTGATCTCCGCTTGTACGAAGAGCCCATAAATCAAGAAAATCATATAGAACTATTCTAAACAATATTCATATTTATATAAAATTAATTTCGGATTATTTGCCCATATGTTTTGGGAACAAATTTCCCAAAACCCATATCTACGCAAATTGGGTGGAACGCCTTCTCCCTATTTCCGCAGGTTCAGATCTGAAACAGAATGGTTCAAAATTTGTGGAATAAGGGGGCGAATTACAAAAATTTTTCTCTCCCTTCAACTTGGAATCAAATTCCCCATTTAGAAAATCATATTTTCAAGGATCATTCTTGAACCATAAACTAAACCAGATCTGAACCAAAAGGAGTAGGGAGGGATAATACCTGATACAGAGAAGCAATATCTCCCAATGGAGGTGTTCACGCCCAAGGAAGGATCCAAAATCTGCTCCCACTGAATATGGAGCAGTGTAGGGTGGAGCAGAATCAGCAGTGTTCTTCCAAAAGAACTTGACCCTTCGCAAGAATCAATTGGACGGCTTGTGAGTACAACTCCCACCAATCTTTGTGTCAAGATCAAATCTTGATTTCTCCCAAGAACTGGAGATCGAATTGCTGGAAGCGGCGGCTGCTGCAAGAAGGCAGCAAGAGAGTATTTGCAGGGTGCAGAATTCTCTCTTCTAGTAATCTTAGCTCTGAAGACAAGGATCTGTGGATTGCATTGCATGTCTAGAGGCTGCTGCCCCCTCTTCCTTTTGTAGAATTAAAGGGATTAGCTCTTAATCCCATTAAGAGTTGCTAACCCAAATCATATTTGGATTAGAAGTCCCTTTAAGTGATAAGAGATAACCCTCATCTTATTTGTAGATTAGATCATCCATCTCCTAATCTAATTAGGAGGTTTCTAGATCTGAATCTCATTTAGATCTTGGAATCTCTAAGTGGATAGGGTCTGGGCCCAATCCTATCAGCTGATCCATCTCAGAATTCGCCCCTTAAGTGAGTAATCAAATTAGCCTAGTTTGAAATGGGCTTAAGGCCCATTTAAGGTTATGTATTCATTTAGCCTACCAAACTATTGCCCAGTTGGGCTTTCTTGTATGGCGTGGGACCCAAACATTGATCTACACATCAGTCACACGGGTTCAACCCAGCCTTTGTTACAAGGCCTTGTCGAGTACACTGTTATGGACAGTGCACCCCCTGAAACCCATCAGATGGGCTCTATGGGCCCAACACTTACCCTAAGTTGTCCCTGGGCCAAGCCACCTTGTAACACCCAGGGACTGTGGGCAGATGCAAGATTAGTCCATTAGGTATTATCCTCAATGGTCTTACACTTAATCTCTCAACCCATAATGATCATACCCTGCCCGACAAGAGAGGACCTCTCCCTCGGCTGCAAGGAATTGTGTTGCACTCTCTGCTTATATGGATCCCAGGAATTAAAACCTTTTGCAAATCATTTTGAAACTATAATATATATACTTCTATATCTCATATACAATATATTTTGCAAAACAAATCTCAACGAGTGAAATCGGCTACCGATAGTCTTGGTTTCCATCAGTGAGAGTGCATCCCCGATCATTACCTTTGTCTGACAAAGGGACTAATCCTGTCAATATGATCACCCACTCAGATGAATTCTCAGACTGTCCGAACATACCCAGGTTTTGACCCCCGCTAAGGATCTCACTGATTGGTAAATCGAAGATAGCCCAATCCGACACCTAGTGCAGTATCATAATCGAGTCTAGGGGTCGGGTGTAACTTTCCAGTTTTGCCCATCAATCTCCAAGGTCCAGGGAAATACTAGAAATCTGGTCCAGTTCAAAGATTTAATTAATCCTATACTATATGTCCCTAGGGTCTCACCCCGGTAGCTGAGACAAGCCACCCCAACCAACTTGGTGGCACCACAGTGCTAGCCTTGTCAGGATAGGTCTCCCCAGACCGACCCACTGGCTGTGAACATTCTAAACTAACACAAGTCTCATTAAGTGTCCAGTTTAAGGGTATTACACAGTAACATTTCCATGACACAAGTTTTGAAAATACCTTTCTTAGATTCCAGGTAGGCAGGACAACTCCTGTTCCAATGGTCGGCCTACTTACAGAAGTGATAGGCATCGGATGCCTTGTCTTTCTTTTGTATCTTAGATTTGGTGGTCTTCTTTTGAGGCTTTCTTTTTGAAAGAATGGTAGGATCCATCTAATGGACGCCATAAAGGTTGCGGAATGGGTGGGCGAATTTCAAAAATTTCCTACCTTCTCCCAACTAGGAATCATATTCCCTAAATTTAGAATACAATATTCAAGGATCCTACTTGAACCATAATCAAACCAGATCTGTACCAAAAGATAAATGGGAGGAATATACCTGATCCGGAGAAGCGGTATCTCCCAAAGTTGGTGTTCACGCCCAAAGAATGCTCCAAGATCCGTTCCTACTGAAGATGACACAGCTGTGGATGGAACAGAACCAGTAGGGTGCGTCCTATACACTGGATCCTTCACAAGAATCCTCTGGAAACACTAAACACTGAATCCTTTTAGTCTTTGTTGCAAGACTAATGTCAAGAACAGATTTCTTGACTTTCTTTTTCTGCAAAGATCTAATCTTGCAAAAACAGATGGCGGCAGCAGGAGGAGAACTCTAAAGGCGAAAAGGCTGAACTGCCTTTTTCTTTTTCTGGAGTATGAATGAGATCCTATCTCAATTCACAGGAGATATCCTATATCTCTTCAAGGTGGTTCGAAATCTGATGTATTTCTCTCCCTTTTGCTTAGGGTTTCTCCTCCTTTCTTCTTGATTAAGAAACCTCCTAATTAGAAGTTATATCCAAATCAGTATTTGGATAGGGGATAATCTTAATCCTATCTGCAGATAAAGTTAGTTTACTCCTGATCTTATCAGGAGGTTACCAGATTCAAATCTAATTTGAATTTGGTCTCCAAGAGTGGATAAGGCTAAAGGCCCAATCCTTTTACTAACATTAATCTCAGATTCGCCCCAAGGATGGGTGATCATATCAGCCCACCTCGAAATGGGCTTCTGGCCCATTAAGTGTTTAGTGTCTAATTACTTTCCAATATGCTGCCCAGTTGGGCTTCTTTGTATGGCGTGGGACCCAAGCATTGATCTACACACCAGCCACATGGGTTCGGCACAGCCTTTAATACAAGGCCCAGCCGAATTCACTGAAAAACTCAATGAACCCCTTGAGTCCATCATATAGACCCTATGGGCCCAACACTTACATTAAGTGGTCCCTGGGCCAAGCCATCTTATAAAAACCCAGGGACTGTGGGCAGGTGCAAGATTAGCCCATCAGGTATTATCCTCAATGGTCTTACACTTAACCTCTCAGCCCTTAATGATCAAGCACTGCCCGACAAGAGAGGACCTCTCCCTCGGCTGCAAGGAACAGCGCCGCACTCACCTCTCACATGGATCCCGGGAATTAAAACCATTTGCAAACAATTTGAAACCGTACATATATATATATAAATATATTAATTTTGCAAAACAAAATTCCAACGATTGAAATCAACTGCCGGCAGTTTGGTTTCCATCAGAGAGAGTGCATTCCCGATCATTACCCTTTGTCCGACAAAGTGGCTGATTCTGTCACTATGATCATCCACTCAAATGAATTCTCAAACTGCCCCAACATACCCAGGTTTTGATCCCCGCTAAGGATCTCACTGATTGGCATATCAAAGGCAGCCTGATCCAACACCTAGTGAAGTGTCATAATCGAGTCTAGGGGTCAGGTGTAACTTTCCAGTTTTGCCCATCTATCTCTAAGGACCAGGGCAAGACTGGAAATCTGGTCCGGTTCAAGGATTCAAGTAATCCCATACTGCATGTGCCTCGGGTCTTACCCTGGTGGCTGAGACAGGCCATCCCAACACTTGGTGGCACACCAGTATCAGCCTTGGCAAGATAAATCTCCCCAGACTTATCCAACGGCTGTGAACATTTAAAACTAACACGAGTCTCTATAAATGTCTAGTTTTAGGGTTTTACACAGAATTAAACAAAACAACATGAATCAAACATGCACTTTATTCATTTCCACTAAATAACAAAAGTACATCAAATCAGATTGAAGCTAAGGGCATACAAAAACTGTCTAACTGCTCCCACTTGCACTTATGTCCAATCTGGTACAAGCCCGAGTCCCATACTTTCCACGTGTTTCTCAAACACCTTCTGTGTCAGTGGCTTAGTCAATGGGTCTGCCACATTATCCGCTGATACTACCTTCTGAATCAGGACGTCACCTCTACCAACAATCTCCCGCAGTACATGGTACTTTCTCTCGATGTGCTTTGACTTTGAGTGAGCCCGAGGCTCTTTAGCCTGGGCGATCGCTCCATTGTTGTCACACAACAACGGGATGGGAGATGTGCTGGATGGAATCGATCCCAATTCGTGTATGAACTTCTTCATCCACACGGCTTCCTTGGCAGCTTCACTTGCAGCAATGTACTCGGCCTCGGTTGTGGAGTCTGCAGTGGACCCCTGTTTGCTGCTTTTCCAGAAAACAGCACACGATCCAATCGTGAAAACATACCCAGATGTAGACTTTCTATCATCTAGATCCGACTGGAAATCGGCATCGGTATACCCTAGAACTTGTAGTGAACTACCATCGAATACCAGACAAAACTCTTTTGTCCTTCGAAGGTATTTGAGTATGTTCTTCACAGCAGTCCAATGCTCCTGCCCTGGGTTTGCCTGGAATCTGCTTACCACACTCACCACCTGAGCAATGATAGGGCGAGTGCACAGCATGGCATACATGATGCTCCCTACGGCTGAGGCATAGGGAATGTCTCTCATGCTCTCAATCTCCTCAAAAGTCTTGGGAGACATCTTCTTGGAGAGAGTGACTCTGTGCGTGAAAGGAACATTTCCTTTCTTGGAGTTCTCCATGCTGTACCTCTTGACAATTTTGTCAATATAAGCAGCTTGGGATAATCCAATTATCCGCTTCGATCTATCTTTATAGAGTCGAAGACCTAGTATGTATGAAGCTTCTCCAAGATCTTTCATGGAGAACTGCTGTGATAGCCATACCTTGACCGAAGTCAACATTCCTACATCATTCCCAATGAGTAGGATATCGTCCACGTACAACACCAAAAAGGTGATCTTATCCCCACTGGACTTCCTGTAAACCCAGGGCTCATCCGGATTCTGCTCAAAGTCAAATGTTTTGACTGCAGAATCAAAACGGATGTTCCAACTCCTAGAAGCCTGCTTAAGTCCATATATGGATCTATTAAGTTTACATACCATCTGTTCCTAACCAGCAGCAATGAAGCCTTGCGGCTGCTGCATGTAGATATCTTCACTAAGATCTCCATTCAGGAACGCGGTTTTGTCATCCATTTGCCAAATCTCGTAGTCATGGTACGCTGCTACAGCTAGTAGGATCCTAATGGATTTAAGCATGGCCATGGGCGAAAAGGTTTCCTCATAGTCGATGCCTTCTTTCTGAGTATACCCTTTCGCCACCAAACGAGCTTTAAAGGTCTCAATCCAGCCATCGGGGCCCTTCTTCCTCTTGTAGATCCATTTGCAACCAATTGCTTTTACCTCGGAGGGCGGATCCACTAGAGTCCAGACTCCATTGGTCTCCATTGAGTCCATTTCAGCTCTCATGGCCTCCACCCACTTCTGGGAGTCTATGTCTAACATAGCTTCCGCGTAAGTCACGAGATCCTCTTCACTAGTCAAGGTTTCCACCAGGTAACTATCCTGGTCATAACCATATCGGACTGGTGGTCTGGATACCCGGGTGGTTCTTCTAGGTTGGTCATTACCTGGAATTTGTGGGACATCTCCCACTGCTCCTGAGCTCTCCTCATCAATAACTATTTCCTGACGATGGGTGTCCAGGATGTAATCGGATTCTAAGAATTGAGCGTTTTGACTGCAGAACACTTTCTGCTCACTCGGGTCATAGAATAGATAACCCACCGAATCCTTTGGGTAGCCTATAAACAGGCAACGACTGGTTTTATATTCCAACTTGTCTGCACTTGTTCTTTTAACGTGTGCAGGACAACCCCAAATCTTCAAGTGTCTTACACTTGGCTTCCTTCCGGTCCAAAGTTCATATGGAGTTTTCGGAACTGATTTGGTTGGAACCCGATTTAGCACATAGATAGCAGTCTCTAATGCGTATCCCCAAAAGGATGTGGGTAATTGTGAGCGTACGAGAAGCGACCGAACCATGTCCAACAAGGTCCTATTCCTCATCTCTGAAACACCGTTGAGTTGAGGTGTAGCAGGAGGTGCTAATTGTGACACTATCCCTTTGGCCTTTAAGTAGTCCCTGAATTCGTCAGAGAGATACTCGCCACCTCAATCTGATCGAAGGGCCTTAATTTCTCTCCCTAATTATTTTTCGACTTCCTGTTTTAACTCTTTGAACTTTTCAAATGATTCAGACTTATGTCTCATTAGGTACACGTAACCATATCATGAAAAATCATCTGTAAAGGTGATGAAGTACATGTGTTGATTCCGTGTCCTAACACTCAGGGGACCACATACATCAGTATGTATCAGGTCAAGTGTGCCTTCAGATCTTTCAGGCTTACCGTCAAATGGCCGCTTAGACATCTTACCTTGAAGGCAAGGTTCACAAGTGGGAAGATTTTCTACGGTTAGAAAATCCAAAGGACCATCCTTTACCAGCCTTGTGATTCGGTCAATACCGATATGGCCAAGTCGGTAATGCCAAAGGCACGTGGGACTTACTGTATCATGATTCCTTTTCTTGGGATTTTCTTGGGATGTAGAACATAGAGACCGTTCTCTAGTTCCCCGCATGCGATGAATTTATTATTCCATTTAACATTAATCATATTACTAAAATAAATAGTATATCCATCAGCACACAGTTTTGAAACAGAAATTAAATTTCTTCTCAAATTCTATACATAAAGACAATCTTTAAGTACAAGTATTCCTTCTGCTAACTTTGAACCCCTTCCTTCTGCTATACATAAAGAAATTAAATTTCTTCTCAAGTTGTTTCCAAGAATAGTGTCACTTCACCTTCACTCAACCTTCTGCTAACTTTGAACCCCTGCAGTGAGTTACACGCATGAGTTGAAGCCCCGGAGTCAACACACCAGGACACAGAAGTAACTAACATGTTAGTTTCTATGACACAAGTTTCGATGTTACCTTTCTTAGATTCCAGGTAGGCAGGACAATTCCTCTTCCAGTGGCCGGTCTGCTTGCAGAAGTGACAGACATCAGATGCCTTGTTCTTCTTCTGCCTCTTAGGTTTGGCAGCTTTCTTCTGAGGCTTCTTTGCCTTTCTCTTTTTCTTGCCCGATTTGTTAGCTTCAGCAAACATAACCACAGGCTCATCCTTCATGAGAAGATCCTCGGCTCTCTGCAACATATTGCTGAGTTCCTGGATGCTGACATTCAGCTTATTCATATTGTAGTTCATTGTGAACGCATTGAAGGAAGAGGGCAAAGAATTGAGGATGGCATCCACTTGCATGCCAAGATCTAGCCCGGATCCAAGAGCTTCAAGTTCGTTAATGCATCCCATCATCCGAAGACAATGGTCATGAACTTTCTGCCCTTTGGTCATTTGCGCAGTCATGAACAATTTCAGGACCTTCTGTTGAGTAGAACGGTTATGCTCTTCATACATTGTTCTTAAACTGTCCAATATGTCCTTGGCTAGTTCGATCTGATTGAACTGCCTCTGTATTGAGTTGTCTAATGAGGCAATGACAAAGCAGCGGGCTAGGGAGTTCTTATCCTCCCACTCTTGGTAGTCCCTCCTACGGGCCTCAGAAGCCCTATCACCAAGACGTTCTGGGGCAGGATTTT
Organism: Nelumbo lutea; assembly: GCF_056320005.1. Lineage (NCBI taxonomy): Eukaryota > Viridiplantae > Streptophyta > Magnoliopsida > Proteales > Nelumbonaceae > Nelumbo > Nelumbo lutea. The sequence continues at coordinate 39,576,590 of NC_142691.1, forward strand.
TCACCACCTTGTCTAACTTTTCGGAAGTTAGGACCAGCATAAGATTTCTGTACCAGTCGGCATAGTTTGGGCCCTTAAGCTTGTTATCGTCTAGAAGCTTTGCAAATTGACCGTTTGCCATTTTCTGATAAAATAGCAAAATCATTAGTCCACAACCTTAGTTTGATTCATGTTACCTACATAGATATGGCTTTTAATCTATGTTCCATTCCCATTTGTTCATCTCTGAGATTTCCCTCCTTTCTCAGTGACGGAGACGACGAAATGTCTCTAGAAATGTGGGAAATCACATGGGGTGCGTGAAGCCAACTGTTTCAGCTGCATAACCCCACCACCTTTCTGTGACAGATCATATCCACTCATCAAATGAGTTTCCTTTTGGCCTCTGTCAGACAAGGTTCAGATTCGTTTTTACGTAAACCTTTCTGTCCAGTGAGTGCACACCCATCATATTCAGGTTACGCTAAGGTACCGTGAGAGAGTTCCCATTTTCTGGTGAAGCCCCTCCCACATCGGTCTATGACGCCCCTATCATCTTATGAAACACTCCAATAGAACCAACAGCAAATGGATAGCCCAATTTTATGGTGCATTTCCTCATTATTGAAGGACCCATCATTGTGCTAATGACGGAAGGCCTTTAGAGAGTCCATCATATGGGTCTCCCTATCACATGCATTCATATTTGCTGGAGGGAACAAAAAATACGCCCTAGTTTTTATTTAGGTCAAACCAGAGTGGCTCCCACTGACTTTCATAAAGTCAGATTTCTGGTGGGCCTTAATCGGTTAGGGGTTTTGTACGCATCCCTTTTCAGGGTTGTGGGGCCCACCAAGCAAAGAGGGGTCATCCAATGACCTTAAAGGACACCATGTCAATGATGTGCATTTAGCCATGGTGTGCAAAAGAGCCACTAATGAGTCTTCATGGGCCAAGTACTTATGGCCCATGGGCATAGCACATCAAACATCACATGTAAAGGAGGAATTGATCCAATCAATTAACTGCTGTAAAGCCCATTGAATAGCCTATTTAAAATCTAAGTCATTAACAATTAATGACTACTATGTATGGGCTGAATTGCAGATAGCAGTTCGGCCCATACAGCTTATCTCACAGTAATGGGCCTTTTGCAGTTTTAACCCTTTAAAACTGGGCTTTACAGGTGGCCGAATTAATCCTTGTAATTGAACATCAGATTTGGAACAGCAAGTGTGAGAAATACAGACTGAAAAATAGTCCCTATCGAACCCCAGATTCGGTCCAAACAGTTTTGGTCCAATCTAGTCCAAGAGGATCCAAAACTGATTTTCAATTCAAGAATTAATTCATGAAAGATCTGAAATTAATAATTTTGATTTCAAACAATCACAAATCAAACTATGGACTGTTCGCACCACCTGCAAAATAGAGGTTAATCACAAGGGTTGCAGTTTCACAAACTGCAAATCGCAGAAAGCGATTTCTCCAACTGCAAATCTCCAGCGCCGCCTTCTTCTTCCTTCTTCTTTAATCAAGAAAAACAACAGAAATCCTATTTCTATTAATTACATTCTTCATCAAATCCTATACATCCAGTCTAAAAATAAAAAAAAAATTACAAACCGAATTAAATGAAATAAATAAATAGAAAGAAAAAGGGTACGCAGACTATCTGCGCGAAATTTGCACTACGATCTCCAGGTTCAAACAGTCCATTAAATCAAAATAAATAAGGAACAATTCTAAAAAAATTTTGGATTTAATAATAATTAATTTCAGATCAATCGCCCTTCACAAGAAACAGTTTCTTGAAATAAAGAAAACAATCTGTGCAAATCTTGAAAGAACACCTTCTATCCATCTGCGCAGGGTCAGATCTGATTTTCTTTTGGTTCAAGATTTGAACCTATGGTTCTGATACCACTGAAAGAATGGTAGAATCCATCTAATGGATGCCATAAAGGTTGCGGAATGGGTGGGCGAATTTCAAAAATTTCCTACATTCTCCCAACTAGGAATCATATTCCCTAAATTTAGAATACAATATTCAAGGATCCTACTTGAACCATAATCAAACCAGATCTGTACCAAAAGATAAATGGGAGGAATATACCTGATCCGGAGAAGCAGTATCTCCCAAAGTTGGTGTTCACGCCCAAAGAATGCTCCAAGATCCGTTCCTGCTGAAAATGACACTGCTGTGGATGGAACAGAACCAGCAGGGTGCGTCTTACACACTAGATCCTTCACAATAATCCTCTAGAAACACTAAACACTGAATCCTTTTAGTCTTTGTTGCAAGACTAATGTCAAGAACAGATTTCTTGACTTTCTTTTTCTGCAAAGATCTAATCTTGCAAAAACAAATGGCAGCGGCAGGAGGAGAACTCTAAAGGCGAAAAGGTTGAACTGCCTTTTTCTTTTTCTGGAGTATGAATGAGATCCTATCTCAATTCGCAGGAGATATCGTATATCTCTTCAAGGTGGTTCGAAATCTGATGTATTTCTCTCCCATTTGCTTAGGGTTTCTCCTCCTTTCTTCTTGATTAGGAAACCTCCTAATTAGGAGTTATCCCAATCCAAATCAGTATTTGGATAGGGGATAATCTTAATCCTATCTGCAGATAAAGTTAGCTTACTCCTGATCTTATCAGGGAGGTTACCAGATTCAAATCTAATTTGAATTTGGTCTCCAAGAGTGGATAAGGCTAAAGGCCCAATCCTTTTACTAACATTAATCTCAGATTCACCCCAAGGATGGGTGATCATATCAGCCCACCTCGAAATGGGCTTCTGGTCCATTAAGTGTTCAGTGTCTAATTACTTTCCAATCTGCTGCCCAGTTGGGCTTCTTTGTATGGTGTGGGACCCAAGCATTGAATTACACACCAGCCACATGGGTTCGGCCCAGCCTTTAATACAAGGACCAGCCGAATTCACTGAAAACTCAATGAACCCCTTGAGTCCATCATATGGACCCTATGGGCCCAACACTTACATTAAGTGGGCCCTGGGCCAAGCCATCTTATAAAAACCCAGGGACTGTGGGCAGGTGCAAGATTAGCCCATCAGGTATTATCCTCAATGGTCTTACACTTAACCTCTCAGCCCTTAATGATCAAGCACTGCCTGACGAGAGAGGACCTCTCCCTCGACTGCAAGGAACAGTGCCGCACTCTCCTCTCACATGGATCCCGGGAATTAAAACCATTTGCAAACAATTTGAAACCGTACATATATATATAAATATATTAATTTTGCAAAACAAAATTCCAACGATTGAAATCAACTGCCGGCAGTTTGGTTTCCATCAGAGAGAGTGCATTCCCGATCATTACCCTTTGTCCGACAAAGTGGCTGATTCTGTCACTATGATCATCCACTCAGATGAATTCTCAAACTGCCCCAACATACCCAGGTTTTAATCCCCGCTAAGGATCTCACTGATTGGCATATCAAAGGCAGCCTGATCCAACACCTAGTGAAGTGTCATAATCGAGTCTAGGGGTCAGGTGTAACTTTCCAGTTTTGCCCATCTATCTCTAAGGACCAGGGCAAGACTGGAAATCTGGTCCGGTTCAAGGATTCAAGTAATCCCATACTGCATGTGCCTCGGGTCTTACCCTGGTGGCTGAGACAGGCCATCCCAACACTTGGTGGCACACCAGTATCAGCCTTGGCAAGATAAATCTCCCCAGACTTTTCCAACGGCTGTGAACATTTAAAACTAACACGAGTCTCTATAAATGTCTAGTTTTAGGGTTTTACACAGAATTAAACCAAACAACATGATTCAAACATGCACTTTATTCATTTCCACTAAATAACAAAAGTACATCAAATCAGATTGAAGCTAAGGGCATGCAAAAACTGTCTAACACTTTTTCCTTTCTCTTATTGCTAGATTTTCTAGCTTCAACAAGAATGGCTATTGGCTCATCCTTCCTTATTATTTCCTCAGCTCTTTGCAACATATTGCTGAGCTCTTGGACGCTGACATTCCGCTTGTTCATATTGTAATTCATAATGAATCGGTTGAAGGATGGAGGTAGAGAGTTGAGAATAGCATCGATCTGTGTGACTAGATCTAGCCCGAAACCAAGGGCCTCTGGCTTGTTTATGTAGCCCATCATCCAAAGACAATGGTCATGCACTTGCTGCCCTTAGTCATCTGCATGGTCATGAACTATTTCTGGACCTTTTGTCGAGTAGAACGATTCTACTCTTCATATATATTCATCAGACTATCCAATATATCTTTAGCGAGTTCGATCTGATCGAACTACCTTTGTATTGGATTGTCCAAAGAGGCTATGATATAGCAGTGGGCTAGGGAATTTTTATCCTCCCATTCCTAGTATTCTCTCCTTCGGGCCTCAGAAGCCCTGTCCCCGGATGATCCAGAGTAGGATTTTTAGCCACCATATCTAGTTTTTCTGAAGCCAGGACCTGCATAAGGTTTCTGTACTAGTTGGCATAATTGGGTCCCTTAAGCTTTTTGTCATCAAGCAACTTAGCAAATTGTTCATTTTCCATTTTCTGGTAAAATAGCAAAACGTTAGTCCAAATCCTTAGTTTGATTCATGTTACCTACATAGATATGGCTTTTAATTCATGTTCCATTTCCATTCGTTCATCTCTGATATTTTTGTTAGACAGTTTTGTATGCCCTTAGCTTCAATCAAAATTGATGTACTTTATGAGTTTATTGTAAATGAATAAAAGTGCATATTTGATTCTTGTTCCCTTGGTATGTTTCTGTGTAATACCCTTAAACTGGACACTTATTGAGACTTGTGTTAGTTTAGAATATTCACAACCAGTGGGTCGGTCTGGGGAGACCTATCCTGACAAAGCTGACACTGTGGTGCCACCAAGTCGGTTGGGGTGGCTTGTCTCAGCTACCGGGGTGAGACCCCAGGCACATACAGTGTGGGATTAATTGAATCTTTGACCTGGACCAGATTTCCAGTATTGCCCTGGACCTTGGAGATTGATGGGCAAAACTAGAAAGTTACACTCGACCCCTAAACTCGATTATGATACAGCACTAGGTGTCGGATCGGGCTGTCTTTGATGTACCAATCAGTGAGATCCTTAGCGGGAGTCAAAACCTGGGTATGTTGGGACAATCTGAGAATTCATCTGAGTGGGTGATCATAGAGACAGGATCAGCCCCTTTGTCGAACAACGGTAATGATCGGGGATGCACTCTCACTGTTGGAAATCAAGACTGCCGGCAGCTGATTTCAATCATTGAGATTTGTTTTGAAAAGTATATTTTATATGAGATATAAAAGTATATATATTATGGTTTCTAAAATGTTTGCAAAAAGTTTTTAATTCCCGGGATCCATATAAGTGGAGAGTGCAACACTGTTCCTTGCAGCCGAGGAAGAGGTCCTCTCTTGTCGGGCAATGTATGATCATTAAGGGCTGAGACGTTAAGTGTAAAACCATTGAGGATAATACCTGATGGACTAATCTTGCATCTACCCACAGTCCCTGGGTGTTACAAGGTGGCTTGGCCCAGGGACCACTTAGGGTAAGTGTTGGGCCCATAGAGCCCATTCGATGGGTTTCAAGGGGTGCACTGTCTTTAACAGTGTATTCGACCATGCCTTGTAACAAAGGCTGGGCCGAACCCATGTGGCTGATGTATGGATCAATGCTTGGGTCCCACGCCATACAAGGAAGCCCAACTGGGCAGCAGTTAGGAAGGTTAAGTGAGCACATAAGCTTAATGGGCCTAAAGCCCATTTCGAACTGGGCTATTTATTTAGTTAATTAAAGGGGCGAATTCTGAGATGGATTAGTAGATAGGATAGGGTCTTAATCCTATCCACTCAGAGAGTTCAGATCTGAATGTGATTCAGATCTATAAACCTCCTAATAGGATTAGGAGTTGATCTTTTAAGTTAACAAAAAGAAGGAGGGGATGGCAGCTTTTGGAAGAGTATCATCAGATCCTCTTTAGTGCTGAAATCAAGAAGAGAGAATTCTACACCCTGCGAATACTCTCTTGCCGCCTCCCTGTTCTTGCCGCCCTGTTTGCTAGTTCGATCTCCAGTTGTGGGCGAAGTCAAGATTGGATCTTGACATCAGTTCTTTGAGAAAGGATTGAAAAGGAAGCTGTGCTCACGTACCATTCTACTGATTCTTGCGAAGGACAGAGTTCTTGGGGAAGAACACTGCTGATTCTGCTCCATCCTGCACTGTGCCATCTTCAGTGGGAGCAGTCTTTGGATCCTTCCTTGGGTGTGAACACCTTCGTTGGGAGATATTACTTCTCCGTATTAGGTATAATTCTCTCCTATTCCTTTTGGTTCAGATCTGGTTCAGTTTAAGGTTCAAGAATGATCCTTGAAAATATGATTTTCTAAATAGGGAATGTGATTCACAGTTAAAGGGAGAGAAAAATTTCTTGAAATTTGCCCCTTCATCTGCAATCTTTGGGTGTCCATGGGATGGATCTCTCATCCCTTCAGTGGTATCAGAGCCATGGTTCAAATCTTGAACCATTCTGTTTCAGATCTGAACCTGCGCAATTAGGGAGAAGGCGTTCTATCCAATTTGCACAGATATGGTTTTTTGGGAAATTTGTTCCCAAAACATATGGGCAAATAATCTGAAATTAAATTTAAATAAATCTTATTATTATTTAGAATTGTTTTTTATAATTTTCTTGATTTATGGTCTGTTTGTACAAGATGAGATCGAATTCTTGGTTTGCGCAGGGAACCTACGATTTTGCAGTTCTTGAATTATTTTGGGTCTGTAAATAGTTTTTTTTCTAGACTCAATGTATAGGTATTGGATCTGATGTAATTATTAATAGAAATAGGATTTCTATTTATTTTTATTTTGGATCGAAGATGGCAGCGCAGAAAAGGAGATTTCGTAGAGAATGAGATATCGCAGATGAGAGAAATGCTATCTACGATTTGCAGTTTGTGAAACTGCATTCTGTGATCTAACCTCTGTTTTGCAGGAAGGATTGTGCGAACAGCCCTGATTGACTGATTCTTGTTTTTCCTTTTATCAATATTTAATTTCAGATTATTTTCTTGAATTAAGGATTTAATTAAAAATCAAACCTTAGACCCATTCGAACCGAGATTGGTTCAAAATTGTTTGGACCAATTCTAGGGTTTAATCAAGGCTGAAATTCAGCCCTAATTTCCCACTAATGGGGCTAAGGATTGATATTTAATTAAATGATTAATTCGGCCCAGCCTGTAAAGTTTTAAATAGTTAAAACTGCAAAAGCCCATTTTAAAGGATAAAACCATATGGGCCGAACTGGGTAACCCTAATTCAGCCCATATACCTAGATAATATTAATGGTTAATATTATGGAATTTTAACGGGCTTCCAACGGGCCTTAAAGAAAATTAATTGATTGAATCAATTTATCCCTACATGAGATGTATGGATGTGTGATGTGCTGCGTACATGGGCCATAAGTACTTGGCCCATGCTCATTTAACAGTGGCTCTTGCGCACACCATGGCTGAATGCACATCATTGCCATGGTGTCTCTTCTGGTCATTGGATGACTTCCCTCAGTGGTGGGCCCCACACCTCATCAAGAGGTTACGTGCGGAACCCTAGCCGATTTAGGCCCACCGAAATCTGGCTTTATGAAAGTCAGTGGGAGCCACTTTGGTTTGACCTAAATCAAATTAGGGCGTAATTTTGTTCCCTCCAACTAATATGAGTGCATGTGATAGGGAGATTCATATGATGAACTCTCTAAAGGCCTTCCTTCATTAGCATGAGGATGGGTCCTTTAGTAATGAGAAAATGCACCAGAAAATGGGATATCCATTTGTTGTTGGGCATGTTTGAGTGTTTCATAAGATGATAGGGGCGTCATAGACCGATGTGGGAGGGGCTTCACCAGAAAATGGGAACTCTCTCACGGTACCTTGGTGTTCACGAATATGATGGGTAAGCACTCACTGGACAGAAAGGTTTACTTGAAAACAGCTCTAAACCTTGTCTAACAGAGGCCAAAGGGAAAACTCATATGATGAGTGGATATGATCCTTCACAGAAAGGTGGTGGGGTTATGCAGCTGAAACAGTTGGCTCCATGCACCCTATGTGATTTCCCACATTTCTAGAGACAACTCGTAGTCTCCATCACTGAGAAATGAGGGAAATCTCAGAGATGAATAAATGGAAATGGATCGTAGATTAAAATCCATATCTATGAAATGAACATGAATCAAATTAGATTGTGGACTGATGTTTGCTCTTTTATCAGAAAATGGCAAACGGATCTTTTGCAAAACTGCTTGATGACAACAAGTTGAAGGGCCCAAACTATGCTGACTGGTACAGGAACCTTATGCTGGTCCTAGCTTCTGAAAAGCTGGACAAAGTGGCAAAGAATCCTGCCCCGGAGCGTCCGGGTGATAGGGCTTCTGAGGCCCGAAGGAGAGACTATCAAGAATGGGAGGAGAAAAACTCCCTTGCCCGGTGTTACATCATTGCCTCCTTAGACAACCCGATACAGAGGCAGTTCGATCAGATCAAACTTGCCAAAGACATATTGGACAGTCTCAGGACAATGTATGAAGAGCAGAATCGTTCTACTTGACAAAAGGTCTTGAAACAGTTCATGACCGCACAAATATCCAAGGGTCAACAAGTTCACGACCATTGTCTTCGGATGATGGGATACATCAACGAACTGGAGGCTCTTGGATCCAGGCTGGACCTTACAACCTAGATAAATGCTATCCTTAACTCTTTGTCTCCTTCCTTTAATCCGTTCAACGACCATTTTGTATGCCCTTAGCTTCAATAAAAATTGATGTACTTTATGAGTTTATTGTATTTGAATAAAAGTGCATATTTGATTCATGTTCCCTTGGTATGTTTCTGTGTAATACCCTAAACTGGACGCTTATTGAGACTCATGTTAGTTTAGAATGTTCACAGCCATTGGGTCGGTCTGGGGATACCAATCCTGACAAGGCTGACACTGTGGTGCCACCAAGTCGGTTGGGGTGGCTTGTCTCAGCTACCGGGGTGAGACCCTAGGCACATACAGTGTGGGATTAATTGAATCTTTGAACTGGACCAGATTTCCAGTATTGCCCTCGACCTTGGAGATTGATGGGCAAAACTAGAAAGTTACACCCGACCCCTATACTCGATTATGATACTGCACTAGGTGTCGGATCGGGGTATCTTTGATGTACCAATCAGTGAGATCCTTAGTGGGGGTCAAAACCTGGGTATGTTGGGACAATCCGAGAATTCATCTAAGTGGGTGATCATAGTGACAGGATCAGCCCCTTTGTCGGACAAAGGTAATGATCGGGGATGCACTCTCACTGTTGGAAACCAAGACTGCCGGTAACCGATTTGAACCATTGAGATTTATTTTGCAAAGTATATTTTATATGAGATATAAAAGTATATATATTATGGCTTCTAAAATGTTTGAAAAAAGGTTTTAATTCCCGGGATCCATATAAGTGGAGAGTGCAACACTGTTCCTTGCAGCCGAGGGAGAGGTCCTCTCTTGTCGGGCAGTGTATGATCATTAAGGGCTGAGAGGTTAAGTGTAAAACCATTGAGGATAATACCTGATGGGCTAATCTTGCATCTGCCTGCAGTCCCTGGGTGTTACAAGGTAGCTAGGCCCAGGGACCACTTAGGGTAAGTGTTGGACCCATAGAGCCCATTCGATGGGTTTCACGGGGTGCACTGTCTTTAACAGTGTATTCAACCAGGCCTTGTAACAAAGGCTGGGCCGAACCCACGTGGCTGATGTGTAGATCAATGCTTGGGTCCCACGCCATACAAGGAAGCCCAACTGGGCAGCAGTTAGGAAGGTTAAGTGAGCACATAGCCTAAAGCCCATTTCAAACTGGGCTATTTATTTAGTTAATTAAAGAGGCGAATTCTGAGATGGATTAGCAGATAGGATAGGGTCTTAATCCTATCCACTCAGAGAGTCCAGATCTGAATGTGATTCTGATCTAGAAACCTCCTAGTGGGATTAGGAGAAAGCTAATCTAATCTACTGATAAGATAAGGGTTTATCCTTATCACTGGAAGAGAAGGCTGATCCAAATATGATTTGGATAAGCAGCTCCTAATGGGATTAGGAGCTGATCTTTTAAGTTAACAAATAGAAGGAGGGGGCGGCAGCTTTTAGAAGAGTATCATCAGATCCTCTTTAGTGCTGAAATCAAGAAGAGAGAATTCTGCACCCTACGAATACTCTCTTGCCGCCTCCCTGTTTGCCAGTTCGATCTCTAGTTGTGGGAGAAGTCCAGATTGGATCTTGACATCAGTTCTTTGAGAAATGATTGAAAAGGAAGCTGTGCTCACGTATCATTCTTCTGATTCTTGCGAAGGACAGAGTTCTTGGGGAAGAACACTGCTGATTCTGCTCCATCCTGCACTGCGCCATCTTCAGTGGGAGCAGTCTTTGGATCCTTCATTGGGCGTGAACACCTTCGTTGGGAGATATTACTTCTCCGTATCAGGTATAATTCTCTCCTATTCTTTTTGGTTCAGATCTGGTTCAGTTTAAGGTTCAAGAATGATCCTTGAAAATATGATTTTCTAAATAGGGAATGTGATTCCCAGTTGAATGGAGAGAAAATTTTTTTGAAATTTGCCCCTTATTCCGCAATCTTTTGGCGTCCATGGGATGGATCTCTCATCCCTTCAATTTCCCTCCTATCTCAGTGATAGAGATGGAAAAATGTCTCTGAAAATGTGGAAAATCACATAGGGTGCATGGAGCCAACTGTTTCAGCTACATAACACCACCACCTTTCTGCAACGGATCACATTCACTCATCATATGAGTTTCCCTTTGGCATCTGTAAGACAAGGTTCAGAGATGTTTTCAGGTAAACCTTTCTGTTTAGTGAGTGCGCACCCATCATATTCAGGTTACGCCAATGTACCATGAGAGAGTTCCCATTTTCTGGTGAAGCCCCTCCCACATTGGTCTATGATGCCCCTATCATCTTATGAAACACTCTAACAGACCCAATAGCAAATGGATAACCCAATTTTATGGTGCGTTTCATCATTACTGAAGGACCCATCATCATGCTAATGATGGAAGGCCTTTAGAGAGTTCATCATATGGATCTCCTTATAACATGCACTCATATTACTGGAGGGAACAAATTTACACCCTAGTTCTAATTTAGGTCAAACCAAAGTGGCTCCCACTAACTTTCATAAAGTCAGATTTCTGGTGGGCCTAAATTGGCTAGGGTTTCCGCACGCACCACTTTTCAGGGTTATGGGGCCCGCCATGCAAGGAGGGGTCATCCAATGACCTTAGGGGACACCATGGCAATGATGTGCATTCAGGTATTGTGTGCGCAAGAGCCACTAACAAATCATCATGGTCCAAGTGCTTATGGGTCATGGTCGCAGCACATCAAACATCCACACATCTCATGATATGGAAGAATTGACCCAATCAATCGCTAGCTGTAAAGCCCATTAATCAGCTCAACAAAAACACAATATTAACAGTTAATAGTATCTAGGTATATGGGCTGAATAGTAGTTAGCAGTTCGGCCCATATAGCTTTTCTCACAAAATGGGATTTTGTAGTTTTAACTCTTTAAAACTGGGCTTTAAATGTTGGGCCAAATTAATCATTGCAATTGAACATCAGATTTGGGTTTGAAAGTGTGAGAAAACTGGACTAAAAATAGTCCCCTTTCGAACTCTAGATTTGGTCCAATTTGGTCCAAGATGGTCCGAAACTGATTTTCAATTCAAGAATTAATTCAGGAAAGATCTGAAATTAATATTTCTGATTTTAGACAATCATAAATCAGAGATGGACTGCTCACACCACTTGCGAAACAGAGGTTAGTCACTAGGGTTGCAGTTTCATAAACTACAAAACGCAAAATGTGATCCCTCCATCTACAAATCTCCAACGTTGTCGTCTTCTTCAATCATGAAAATAAAATAAAATAGAAATCCTATTTCTATTAATTAATTACATCCTTGATTGAATCCTATACATTTAGTCTAGAAAAATAAAAAAATTATTTTACAAACCGAATTAAATAGAAATTACAAAAAGAGAATGCATAGACAATCTGCACTTCGATCTCCAGGTATGAATAGTCCATTAAATCAAGAAATAAATCAAGAATAATTCTAAATAAATTTCAGATTTAAGCAAAATTAATTTCAGATCAATCGCCCTAAACAAGAAATAGTTTCTTGAAATAAAATAGAAAACTGTGCAATATCTGGATAGAACAACTTCTACCGAATTGCGCAGGTTCAGATCTGATTTCTTGGTTCAAGATTCAAACCTGTGGCTCTGATATCACTGAAAGGGATGGTAGAATCCATCATGTGGATGCCAGAACTATAGCGGAATGGGTGGGCGAATTTCAAAAATTTCCTACCTACCTTCCAATTGGGAATCACATTCCCTGATTTTAGAATCAAGATTCAAGGATCCTACTTGAACCAGAACCGAACCAGATCTGAACAAAAAGAGAAGGGAGTGATTATACCAGATCTAGAGAAATAATATCTCCCAAAGTTGGTGTTCACACCCAAAAAAAACACCAAGATCTACTCTTGCAGAAGATGACACAACAACTATGGAACATAACCAGTAGAGTGCATCCTAGACACTGAATCCTTCACAAGAATCCTTTGGAAACAATCAACATCAAACTAAATCAGCATTTCAACAAAGACTAATATCAAGAACTCGTTCTTGATCTTTTCTCTCACGAAGAAATTGAACTGGAGTAGATGGTGGCGGCTACTGAAGGAGAAGGCTAGAGAAGAAGATGGCAAATTTCTTTTTCTTCTCTAGGGTTTTTAGGATCCTATCTCAAAACTGCAGAGTCTTCTATGAAATCCCTAGGGTTTGAATTCTTGTAATTCGAATAGGGTTTCCTCCAATTGCTTAATGATTAAGAAAACCTCCTAATCATATCAGGAGTTGCCCTGATCTAAATCTGTATTTGGATTAGAACTCTTCTGAATCTTATCTATAGATTAGATAAGCTTTTGGGCTCATCATAATCTCAAATCTGCCCCCTATTAATGACTGATCAAATCAGCCCAATTCGAAATGGGCTTTAGGCCCAATAAGAATCAAGTGCTCAAAAGTCTTCTAAATTGCTGCCCAGTTGAGCTTCTTTGTATGGCATGGGACCCAAGCATTGATCTACACACTAGCCACATGGGTTTGGCCCAGCCTCTCTTATAAAAACCCAGGCACATTGGGCAGGTGCAAGATTAGCCCATTAGGTATTATCCCAAATGGCCTTACATTTAACTTCTCAGCCCATAATGATCAAGCACTGCCCGACAAGAGAGGACCTCTCCCTCGGCTGCAAGGAACAATGCTACACTCTCTACTCACATGGATCCCGGGAATTAAAACCATTTGCAAATACTTTGAAACCATACTTAGGTATATATCATATATTTGCAAAACAAAATTTTAATGATTGAAATCAACTACCGGCAGTTTGGTTTCCATCAAAGAGAGTGCATCCCCGATCATTACCTTTGTCCGACAAAGGGGTTGATCCCGTCACTATGATCACCCACTTAGATGAATTCTCAGACTGTCCCAATATACCCAGGTTTTGACCCCGCTAAGGATCTCACTGATTGGCATATCAAAGAAAGCCCAATCCAACACCTAGTGCAATACATAATCGAGTCTAGGGGTCAGGTGTAACTTTTCAGTTTTGCCCATCAATCTCCAAGGTCTAGGGCAATATTGGAAATCTGGTCCGGTTCAACGGTTCAAGTAATCCTACACTATGTGTGCCTTGGGTCTGACCCTAGCGGCAGAGACAAGCCACCCCAACAGTTGGCAGCACACCAGTGTCAGCTTTGGCAGGAAAAATCTCCCTAGACTTATCCAACGGTTGTGAACATTTAAAACCAACACAAGTCTCATTAAGTGTCCAGTTTTAGGGTCTTACATAGAAGTATACCACACAACATGAATCAAACATGTACTTCATCTATTTACATTAAATAACAAAATTACATCAGAATTGATTGACACTAAAGGCATGCAATAATTGTCCAACAGGTGGCACCCTATGTTTTAAGAACTACAAAAAGAGTGTCGTAGAATGGATGGTGGAGATTAGGAGTGGAGGGTGGAGATTAATCTGGTAGGAGTGGACAGGGTTTGCTAAGAGTGAAAAGAATGGGTTAAAAGGTGCCCTAGGGTTTGCTAAAACGTGGAGAGCATGCTAATATAGTAGGAGGGGCGCCAAACTGGGTTTAGTAGTTAGGAGGCGCCCTCCTGCTTCTAGTTTTTCACAAAAACACCCATTTCTCAGTTAGACTTCACACCAACTTCCCAAAATCTGCATTTAAGCCATGTAACTTCCTTAGTTTTCCACAGAATTTGTACAGAGACCCTCAGAGGTCACAACAATGAATTTAACTAGGAAAAGGGCATACTTTGACTATTCTAAGGCCAAAAATACCCCTAAAATGATGCCTTTAAGGCATCAAAATGTAGAGTTATCAAGTTCCCGATAATGATGATGTCATCAACATAAACCAATACATACAATAGTGTGGAGTCATCCTTGTAGATAAATAATGAGGGATCAGCCATTGAGTTTCGAAAGCCCAAATCAAGAAGTGACAAAGTCTACCGAGAATACCATGCATATGGAGCTTGTCAAAGACCATACTGGAGCCTTGCATAGTTTGCAAACATGATGAGGGTAGTCAAGATGATTGAACCCCTTGGGCTAACGGACACAATTGTCTTCAGTGATGAGACCATTAACAAAAGCATTATTGATATCTAGATGTTGGATAGGCCACCGATGAATAGTTGCAAGGGCAAGAATGGTACGGACAATGACTAGCTTCACTACAGGACTAAAGGGATTAGAAAAATCCAGTCTAGGGATCTCATGAAAGCCTTGAGCAACAAGGCTGGTTTTGTATCACTCCAGAGAACCATTAGATTTTCTTTTAATCTTGTACACCCACTTAGTACCCACAATATTCATGGTGGGATGGTAGGGAACTAACTCCCACGGGCCATCGGTTAGCAGAGCATCAAATTCTAACTACATTATCGAGTTCCACTAAGGAGACTTTGCAGCTTCAGCATAGGTTCGAGGCTCCATCTTTGAAGAGAGAAAACTAAGTAAGGCAGCCGGTATGGGATATCGAGTGGCGAGATGTGAATGAACAGGAAAGGTTCCATCCATAGATCATGTAATCATGGAGTAAAATATTGTGGGAGGAGGAACTATTGGAGTATTGGCCAACAAAT
Organism: Nelumbo lutea; assembly: GCF_056320005.1. Lineage (NCBI taxonomy): Eukaryota > Viridiplantae > Streptophyta > Magnoliopsida > Proteales > Nelumbonaceae > Nelumbo > Nelumbo lutea. Next base: position 39,591,879 of record NC_142691.1, read on the forward strand.
CTTCCATTATACAAAAATGAGGTCAGCGGGGTGCTAGAGCTAACGCCGAGGAGGCAAAAGATTGTATGGCTGAACTCGGAGAGGAAGCCTTAGGACCCTAGATTGCAAGAGGAGAGACACTTATAGTTGGTGAAACATTCAAATAAAAGCCAATCTCAACATGTGATGGAGCAGGAGGTGGAATAGGAATGCCAAGGAACAATCCTTCATCAAAGACCACATATCTTGCAATAAACTCTCATCCTGACGATACATGTAAGCATTTGTACCCCATTGTGAGAATGTCTATAACCAAGAAAGATGCATTGCAAGGAACAAAGCTGAAACTTGTGTTCATTGTATGGGCGTAACAAGGGATAACAAGCACAATCAAAACACCACAATATAGAATAATCTGTATCTCTGCGAAATTAGCTTCTAAAATAGAGAGAAGCCTTGCAAGGTAGAAGAAGGAAGTTGATTGATCAAGTAAACAATTGTTTTAGCTATGTCAGCCTAGAAGGAGAAGGGGAGCTTGGAGGAAGCCTGTAGAGATAGGGTGGGTTCAATAATGTGCCAATGCTTCCTTTCAATTGTACCATTCTGCTCATATGTGTGGGGGCAAGATAATCAATGGGTGATCCCATGAGAAGCAAGATAAGAAGAGAGTTTAGGATACTCTCCTCCCTAGTTATATTGAAAAGAACAAATTTTGGCATTAAATAATAACTCAACATATCTCTTAAATTTCAAGAATACATCAAAAACATCAAATTTTCACGCCAAGGGATCGATCCAAGAAAATTTAGAAAAATCATCAAGAAATTATACATAATAAGAAAATCCTTTATTAGACTTAATTGGGCCCCACACATTAGAAAAAACTAACTCCAAAGGACTCTAAAACTACGACTCTTGCCCATTTGACATGACTCATAGACTAATGAACTAGGATTTTGATTATAATAAGGTAAACCAAACTGAGAGGTAACTTTCTAAACAATAGGAAATGCTGCATGACCAAGACGTTGATGCCAACCTTGAAGAGAAGTACGTTCACCCACAAGAGCATATGGTATAGTTATTGAAGCCTATGCAATGGTGGCTATGTAAAAGCATGTTGATTGAAAATTTTAGGAACATGGCATGTATCATTCAAAGTAAAAGCATGTTGATTGAAAAACAAAGAAGAAGAACAATATGTTTAATTCACAAACCTTGGTCATTACCCACTATGACCTGGTTTGAACCCATGTATTCTGACCAATTTTGAATATTTTCAGCATCATAAGTAATATGATGGGTGAAGGAGTGAGATATCCATCATATGGATGGTCGAACCTTGCAAGAAGGTAGGGTGAAATTTCAAAAATTTCTCTCTCTCCCGTCTGGTAATCACATTCCTTGTTTTAGAAAAACTGCATTTTTCAATGATCAATCTTGAACCAAGAACCGAACCAGATCTGAACCAAAACAATAGGAGAGTGATATACCTGATACGAAGAGACAATATCCTCCAATGAAAGTGTTAATGCCCAAAGAAGTCTCCAAAGACTCCTCCCACTGAATATGACACAGTGTAGGTGATGGGCTGTCGAAGCCCTCAAAATTAATTCTAGTCCCTCCTTACTATAAACTTGTAGTAACTGTGATATCAGGTCGAATCCCACAGGGAGCCAGTAATTAATTTCTCAGCCAAATGTGCAATATTAAGAGTGGGAAATTTGAATAATTAAAATTCTAAAATAACAAAAGAACAAATAACAACTAACAAGGAAAATTCAGTCTTACCGAATTCTGATCGAAGGGTTCGGATTGAGTCAATTGGTCATCGATCATAGGTAAACTTCAGCAGTCTTGCAATTGAAGTATTTAACCTTAGGATTTATTAGGATAGCCATAATAAACCTCATGTTTTCCTAAATTAGTTGACCAAACCCAGCATTTGATCAACACTTATCATTAACTGACTGGGTACGATAGCGTTCCATATCAATTAATGATACCAATAACCATTGTGAAAACAGTTAAACCAAAATAACAATAATTGAGATAGCTGCAATTATCGAATCTTGTTCCGTTGATTCCCCTTAGGTTAAAACATACCCATATATTGGTCAAAGGCTGTCACGAACAATTTACCCATGTAGAATAATAACCTAATTGCTACTTATACCACTATTCGTGACAATTATGGATCATCGAACCATGGATAGCAGTAGGAAGATCAACATTAATTAATTTGTCAGACTAATTAATATTAACATCCATAAGAACATGCACAAGAATCACGAATACTTGAATTAAAACCAAGAATTTATATTGAACATAGAACCTCACGATGACACAATTGAATCGAAAATCCCCCTTGAATCAGAAAAGAGAAGCTTAGCCACTCATCGTTGTCGACTCCCTCTTGCTCTGCTTCCCAAATGGATGGGCTGATCTTCTGAATTGATTGAGTGCTTCAGTGATGCATAAAGCTGGTCCCCCCCCCCCCCCCTTTATATAGCTTTAGGAGGAGGGGCTCTCTCGAACTCCTCTTAAGAGATTATCCTCAAAAATAGAAAGTCCTAATCAGTTTTGATCTAATCCTATCTTATCTCTTATCTAGTGATCTAATCTCAATATTCTTATCCTTCTAGATTTACAATTAAAATTTAAATCTGATGGGACTCTTTATTCATGAATTCGAGTTGGGCTCTTTAATAACTTGGGCCGCTACAAGGCTTTCCTGTGAATTGGGTTTCAGCTGTGAACTGGGATTTACTTTTTATTCCCATCAAACCCCCCACACTTAAACCTTGCCCGTCCTCGGGCAAGACAAAACTCAAGCAAAAACAATCTAGCTACCTACTGATTTTTAAAACTCTCTCAACATGAACTGCCAGAAGTATGTAAACAAAACCACAATAGGAAGGAAAGGGTCCCATAAAATCAATACCCCAAACATAAAAAATTTTGCAAATAAAAATGGGGGTTTGGGGAATCTCATTTCTGTGAGACAATGCACCTATTCGTTGGCATCTTTCACAATTTTTACAAAACAAGTATGCATCTTTAAATAAAGTTGACCAATACAATGAAAGAATGGTAGGATCCATCGTATGGATGCCAAAACGGTTGCAGATTGGTGATGTGTGGCTCATTGTGACACTAGCAAGTGCACTAGCCGTTCAAGTAATAAAGTAGTGAGTGAAGTATCGTTCCCACGAGGATTTAGGAAACAATTACCAATACTAAATTGAGTACTTCTTATCTGATCAACAAATAATCAAAACTTTAATGAAAGCTAAAAAAAATCCTAAATTAAAATCTATCTAAATCATTGGCCCAATTGCCTTCAAATCAGGTTAGAAGAGTAAGCAGTAAATGTCAATCTCAGAATTCAGCAATCTATCAATTTGGATCATTCGAATAAATCATGATTGAGCCTTGGTTTGGTGAAACCCCAAGGTCATGAACAGCCTTTCTCAAGCGCATGTTCATCCTATGCATGAGTGACGGTTCTTCTATCTCTAGCAAGAATCTAATCCCCATGCATGCATTTCTTCAAATACTTCTAAGGCATCAATTCAAATCTGAATTGATCACCAACTGAATTGTGCAAATTATCTCTAACCTTGCACTCAATTCAGTTCTTGAATAGTAGATCTGAATTCCTAAAGTCTCTCCCAAGCACTCTAGGAATTCCAAGCTTTAGATCCATTCGGCCAATCTGAAAATTGCAGATCTGAATTATCTTTAAAGCAATTCAGATCTTGCAATCTCAGATCTAAGAATTCAGATCTGAGTTTTGAAGGTTAGTTGGCCGAATTAATCTACAATAACACCCTTACTCAAGAAACTTCAAGTACAATTCATGATCAATTGAATGAATAAAAAAGAATTAGATTGCTGAACTGAAATTTTACAAACTGAAATACATCAAGGAAGAATGGAAACAATGAGAAAGAAAAAAGAAAATATAACAAAGAAACTGAATTCAAATCAAAAGAGAATGAAACTACAAATGATTTATTACAAAAGATCTTTGAATCACAAACCCTCAATTCGAACTCACCTTCTTCTTCTAGCTTGCTTGTCTTGAACTTCCTTCAGCCCTTCTTCTTCTTCTTCCTTGCGCCTAGCCTTCTTCTCTTCTCTTCTTTCAAGGTGGCCGAACCTCTAAGAGTGGGAGAGCCTTCCTCTCAAGCAATTGAACACCTCTCCCCCCTCCTAGAGGCCTCCTTATATAGTTTTTCAAGGGGGCTCTTGCCCCTTCTTGAAGTCTCTAGAATTGGGTGTATTACACCCCTCATGAACCTTCTAGAGTGCTCCCTCCTTCTCTTCAAGAAACATCTAGGAGTTGTCGCCCCTAGCTCCCTTTGGGCTGCTATTTGGGCTACAACTTAGCTTGCTTTTGAGCTCATGTGGGCTACTGTCTAGGCTGTTATTTGGGCTAAAAATGGGCTGGGCCGAAATTTCCTTCTTGCTAGGCTTCTTCCCTTGGGTTTTCCAAAGAGTTAGCTTGCACTTCTTGGGCCGAAAGAAAACTCCCTTGCTCTCATGGCTGGGCCGGGCTGAACTTGATAAATTTTGGGCTTTCTTTTCTTGCTTTTGCCTTCTTTTTGTTGATTTGGCTCCCCCTGAAATATTTCTTGCAATCAAGCTAAAATAGGGCAAAATCTAATTAAACCAGCATAAAATTTCATGCAAAAACCTCATAAAATATAGATAAATTGTAGGTTCATCAATTGGGTGGATGAATTTCAAAAATTTTCCTACCGTCTTCCAACTGAGAATCATATTCCCTAAATTTAGAATACATTATTCAAGGATCCTACTTGAACCATAATCGAACCAGATCTGAACCAAAAGACAAAGGAGGAATTATAGCTGATCCAGAGAAGCAGTATCTCCCAAAGTTGGTGTTTACGCCCAAAGAGGACACCAAGATTCGCTCTTGCTAAAGATACACGGTGATCTGTGGAACGGAACCAGTAGAGTGTGTCCAACACACTAAATCCTTCACAAGAATCCTCTGGAACCACTGAGCACCGAATCTTTTTAGTTCCTTTTGCAAAACTGATATCAAGAATTGATTTCTTGATTTCTTTTCTTCAATGATTGAATCTTTTCAGAGAATGGCGGCGGCTAGAGGAGAACTCCTGAGACGAAGATGGCGAAGGTTGCTTCTCTTCTCTCTGGAGTGTATGAGATCCTATCTCAATTCCTAGTAAGATTTCTTGCTCAAAACCCTATGTTCGAAATCTGTTTTTCCTCTTAGGATTTCTCCTCTTTCTTCTTGATTAAGAAATCTCCTAATCTTATTAGGAGTTATCCCAATCCAAATCAGCATCTAGATAGGGGATGATCTTAATCCTATCTGCAGATTAGGTTAGCTTACTCCTAATCTTATTAGGAGATTACCATATTCAAATCTGATTCAAATTTGGCATCCTGGAGTGGATTAGGTTAAAGGCCCAATCCTTTTGATAACCTTAATCTCAGATCCGCCTTATAAGTGGGTGATCATATCAGCCTAGACCGAAATGGGCTCTTGGCCCATTAAGTAATCAATGCTCAATTGGTTTCCAATTCGCTACCCAATTGGGCTTCTTTGTATGGCGTGGGACCCAAGCATTGATCTACACACCAGCCACATGGGTTCAGCCCAGCCTTTATTACAAGGCCCAACTCATGATGAAATTGCAACTTCCAGATGAGAAAGGGGGCAAACTCTTGCTTCTTCCACCTTGGTTGTTAATTTCTCTCTCTAAAGACTGAAACTCTCTTGGAGGAAATTGATGCCTTGGGTGCTGGTCTGCACCCCCTTTATATAGATTTGGGGAGAGGGCTGCTCTCCAACTCCCTTAAGGAGATTATCCTCAAACTGGAATGTCCTAGTCCAATTTGAACTTATCCAACCTAACTCTTATCTCTTATCTTTTTAGGATTATAATTTGAGAATTTAAATATGATAAAACTCTTTTATTGAGATTACATTCAACTTCTATTTTAATGGGACTCTTGGATCTTGAATTTGAACTGGGCTTCTTTAACAATTCAGGCTTGCTTCAAGACTCTTCTACGAAATGGGCTTCAACTTGTGAAATGGGCCTTGCTATGAAATTGCTCCAACTTTGGGCCCAAATTCATCTTCAATGTAGACCGATTCTGCCAAAACCCAAACATAAAAGTTGTGGGCCTTTATCGTATCTTTCCAGTGCTTCTTGAATTATCCAAATCGGAATCTAGAATTGAGAGTTATGCCCAAATCACTAATCGGTGCCGAAACTGTGCAAAATTAGCCTTGTTTTCTTCCAATCACCTTCTTGCTTGCCCTGAATCGGAATACAAGAGTAATGAGTCCAATTAGGTACTGATTAAGTGTAAAATACTGAATATTAAGGGATAAAGAACAAGAATTAACTAACTATCCTACCAATTTTCAAACTCAACTCTCCATCTTTCTCCACAAATATTCTATGTTAATTATTGCAAACCCGTAAATGAGCACAACCAAGTTATACATGACTCATCCATCAGTCAATCCAATTTTTGCCACTACAAACCAGGTAGTAAACTAGGGAAAACATCTTTCCCTTCTCTCTCTTTTTGTTTTCTTTGTTCTTCTTCTGAAGGAGTGAGTGCATTTTATGTTCCGTCTCACTCTTGGATTATTTGGTCAGTAGGTGCATTTTATGCTCCATTCTACTGTTTGAATTGCTAGCTAGTAGTTGCATTTTATGCTCCATCCTACTATCAGATGTCTTGGTTGGTAGGTGCATTTTATGCTCCATCCTACCATTAGATTACTTAACCGGTAGGTGCATTTTATGCTCCATCCTACCATCGGATTACTTAGCTGGCAGGTGCATTTTATGCTCCATCCTACCAATTGTAGCAATGGTAAAGTATTTGCCCTGTTTACTTAAACCTGAATTTAGGACTAGCTTAAAAGGGAATGGCTTCAAAAAGGTTGTGTACTCCTTAATTGTACCTCGTTACTAGGTCCACAAGAATTTTCCCAAAATATTGTTTCAATTGATTTCAAAAGAGTTTAGTGTTTTTTTTATGTTTTTTTTTTTAACTGAAATAAAATGGTTAAAGCCTGTACTCCCACCCCCCCCCCCTCCACACTTAAAACTTAATACAGGATGGAACTACTAAACGATATACAGGATGGAACTACTAAATGATAAATGCAAAAACAAGAAAAGAACAAACTTCCCTATTTTTATTCATAAACCAGATCGTCCAGGTCTTGTAGTTGCAACTTCCTATGTTTTCCCCTCTCATCCATCATTGGTGGGTGTTAGATAGCTTTGTATGCCCTTAGCTTCAATCAAAATGATGTACTTTATGAGTTTATTGTAAATGAATAAAAGTTCATATTTGATTCATGTTCCCTTGGTATGTTTCTGTGTAATACCCTTAAACTGGACACTTATTGAGACTCGTGTTAGATTAGAATGTTCACAGCTAGTGGATCAGTCTGGGGAGACCTATCTTGAAGGACAGAGTTCTTGGGGAAGAACACTGCTGATTCTGCTTCATCCTACACTGCGCCATCTTCAGTGGGAGCAGTCTTTGGATCCTTCCTTGGGCGTGAACACCTTCGTTGGGAGATATTACTTCTCCGTATCAGGTATAATTCTCTCCTATTCCTTTTGGTTCAAATCTGGTTCAGTTTAAGGTTCAAGAATGATCCTTGAAAATATGATTTTCTAAATAGGGAATGTGATTCCCAGTTGAAGGGAGAGAAAAATTTTTGAAATTCGCCCCCTTATTCTGCAATCTTTGGGCATCCATGGGATGGATCTCTCATCCCTTCAATGGGTTCAAATCTGGTATAGGGGCCTGCACAATAGATGGGAGGAGTTTTGTGTGAGCCGGAGGCAAACTAATGAAAGCAGAATTATGAGCAAATTCAAAAGAGTTCAATTCAGAAGTCAAAGTTTGTAGTTCCGAATTCAGCATAAACTTTTGCTCTGCTCGTTGCAGTCGATCAGGCCCATTGTTAAGTGCAACTTTCAGTGTGTCTTCATCATCTAGCTCATAAGTTTGCTGCACTAAAGAGTCAATAACGTCTATAGAAAAAATGGAATGCGCATCATTAGGGCATCTCATGGCATCATAGATATTAAATTTAATAATTTCACCATTGAATTCCATGGTAAGTGTCCCCTTATGCACATCGATTTTTGTTTTGGTCATCTTAAGAAAGGGTCTTCCCAGCAAAATTGGAGTCGAGTTGGAAAAATTATCTTCTTCCATGTCGATCACATAAAAATTGGCAAGAAAGACCAAATTATTAACTTGGACTAGAATGTCCTCCAAGACTCCCTTCAGGTATGTAGTAGATTGATCAGCAAGCTGTAAGATCATGCCCATTTCTTTTAATGGTCCGAGATTCATGGTTCTATAAATAGAATGGGACATGACATTTCTTGATGCTCCTAGGTCTAGCATAGCTTTTTCGATCTAGACATTTCTTATTTAATAGGGAATGGTGAACATACCTGGATCCTTGTAAAGGGATAGGAAATCCATCACATGAACGCCCAAGATTGCGGAATAAAGGGGGCAAATTTCAAAAATTTTTCTCTCCCTTCAATTGGGAATCGAATTCCCTATTTAGAAAATCATATTTCAAGGATCATTCTTGAACCATAAACTGAACCAGATCTGAACCAAAAGGAGGAGAGAGAGATAATACCTAATACAGAAAAAACAATATCTCTCAATGGAGGTGTTCACGCCCAAGGTAAAACCAAAATCTGCTCCCACTGAAGATGGCGCTGTGCAAGGTGGAGCAGAATCAACATTGTCTTTCCTAAGAACTTGATTCTTCACAAGAATCACCTGGACGGCTTGTGAATACAACTCCTACCAATCTTTTCTCCAAAAGATTGGAATCAATATCCAATCTTGATTTCTCCCAAGGAATGGAGATTGAACTGCAATAGGCGGTGGCTGCAGGAAGGAGGCAGCTAGAAAGTATTTGCAGGGTGCAGAATTCTCTCTTATGTGATCTCAGCTCTGAAGACAAGACTTGAGTCTGTTGGATGTTGTGTCTAAAGGCTGTCGCCCCCTCTTCCTTTTATAGACATAAAGGGATCAGCTCCTAATCCCATTAGGAGTTGCTAACCCAAATCATATCTGGATTAGAAGTCCCTTTAAGATAAGGGATAATCCTTATCTCATCTGCAGATTAGATCAGCCAACTCCTAATCTAATTAGGAAGTTTCGAAATCTAAATCTCATTTAGATCTTGGACTCTCTGAGTGGATAGGGTGTGGCCCCAATCCTATCAGCTGATCTTATCTCATAATTCGCCCCTTAAATACTAATCAAATTAGCCCAGTTCGAAATGGGCTGAAGGCCCATTTAGGGTTGTGCATTCATTTAGCCTTCCAAACTGCTGCCTAGTTGGGCTTCCTTGTATGGCGTGGGACCCAAACATTGATCTACACATCAGCCACATGGGTTCAGCCCAGCCTTTGTTACAAGGCCTGGCCAAATACACTGTTATGGACAGTGCACCCCCTGAAACCCATCAGATGGGCTCTATGGACCCAACACTTACCCTAATCGGTCCCTAGGCCAAGCCACCTTGTAACACCCAGGGACTGTGGGCAGATACAAGATTAGCCCATCAGGTATTATCCTCAATGGCCTTACACTTGACCTCTCAGCCCATAATGATCATACACTGCCCGACAAGAGAAGACCTCTCCCTCGGCTGCAAGGAACAGTGTTGCACTCTCTCAAGTATGGATCCCGGGAATTAAAACCTTTTGCAAATCATTTCGAAACCATAATATATATACTTTTATATCTCATATAAAATATATTTTGCAAAACAAATTTCAACGATTCAAATCGGCTACCGGCAGTCTTGGTTTCCATCAGTGAGAGTGCATCCCCGATCATTACCTTTGTCCGACAAAGGGGCTGATCCTGTCACTATGATCACCCACTCAGATGAATTCTCAGATTGTCCCAACATACCCAGGTTTTGACCCCCACTAAAGATCTCACTGATTGGTACATCAAAGACAGTCCAATCCGACACCTAGTGCAATATCATAATCGAGTCTAGGGGTCGGGTGTAACTTTCCAGTTTTGCCCATCAATCTCCAAGGTCCAGGGCAATATTGGAAATCTGGTCCAGTTCAAAGATTCAATTAATCCCACACTGTGTGTGCCTAGGGTCTCACCCTAGTAGCTGAGACAAGCCACCCCAACTGACTTGGTGGCACCACAGTGTCAGCCTTGTCAGGATAGGTCTCACCAGACCAACCCACTGTCTGTGAACATTCTAAACTAACATGAGTCTCATTAAGTGTCCAGTTTAAGGTTATTACATAGAAACATACCAAGGGAACATGAATCAAATATGCACTTTTATTCATTTGAAATAAACTCATAAAGTACATCATTTTGATTGAAGCTAAGGGCATACAAAAACTATCTAACACCTTGCATTTAGGGGGTAGTCTTTTCTGAAGAATGGCTGAAACATTTTCTCCTATATGGACTTTCTCATCGCCCTTCAGCCTTCTCTTAGTAGCGCACAGCTCCTTGAAGAATTTGGTATAGCGGGGCACTTGTTTAATTTCATCAAGGAGGGGGATGTTTACCTCAACTTTGCGGAATGTCTCGAGAATGTCCTTGTCTTCCTCCTCCTTCTTGGATCTCACAAATTGGCTAGGAAAATGTAGAGCGATGACTATGGCTTGGGGTGGCTTTCCGCTTGAATCCGTTTGGGGAGATGGTGTCTCCTTTTTGGTTGTATCCTTGGATGCATCTTGATTGGGTCCATTCAGCTCCTTTCCGCTTCTCAATGTGATAGCGCTAGCATTTTATTTCGGGTTGGTCATGGTCGGGGAAGGTAATCTCCCTGATGATTGGGATTCCATTCGACTCATAGCCATTGCTAACTGGCTGACCTGATTCTCCAGGTTTCAGATGCTTGTCCTCGTCTCCTGTTGAAATTGTTGAGTATTAGTTGCAAGGGCTTTCACAATTTCATCGAGAGACATACCTGGATTTGAAGAGGATGAATATGGTGGAACCGACGACCTAGCTTGGTGCCGATGTTGGAAGCCAAAGGGCTTGGTTCCATAGTTAAGGTTGGTATGATCCCTCCATCCTGCATTGTAGGTATTCGAGTAGGGATCGTATCTCTTTTGCGGGAATCCTCCAACAGCATTAGCTTGTTCGTAAGGTTCATCTTGAAGCGTAGGGCACATGTCAATTGGATCTCCTGGAGTTAAACAAATCCCGCAAGCCTTCACTATTTGTGTATTACCTGTGGCCAATTGACAGACAAGAGAGGTTAGGCTTGCAATTTTTTGTTCTAGGGAGGAGATGTTTACCTCATTAGCATGGGTTGCTAGAGGGTTGATCCTATAGCTGAACTGTTGAGAGTTGACGGCCATGTTTGAGATCAATTCTCTTGCTTGTGTAGAAGTTTTGTTCACCAACACTCCTCCGCTTGCTATATCGATCATACTCCTATCCATTGGTAGTAACCCTTCGTAAAAAATTGGATAAGGAGCTGGTCTGGAATTTGATGTTGCAAACAGCTGACATATAGTTGCTTGAATCTCTCCCAGTATTCGTAGAGAGTTTCCCCGTTGAATTGTCTTATACCACAGATCTCCCTTCTGATGTTAGCAGTTCGGGAAGCAGGGAAGAACTTCTCAAGGAATTTCCTTTTCATATCATTCCATGTGGTGATGGAACCGGAAAGTAGGTAGTAAAGCCAATCCTTAGCTTTATCAGCTAATGAGAAAGGAAAGGCGCGCTGTTTGATCTATTCCTTGGTAACACCTTGAAGCTTCATGCTTGAGCATACTACATGGAATTCTTTTTGGTGTTTGTGATGGTCTTTGCTTGTTAGTCCACGAAAAGTAGGGAGTAAGTGTATAAAACTAGATTTGAGTTCGAAGGGTACCGCTAGATCTGCATATTTGATGCAGAGAGGTTGTTGGTGCAGATCCGGTGCGGCTAGTTCTCTAAGGATTCTCTCTTCATTATTGGTCATGACTTCCTCTTTAGGATGGTTGGATGGCTCAATGATTTCTGCAGCCAACTTCACCCCGGAAGTTGGGAGTGATGCTGATTGGTTGTGGTATTGTAAAGCAGTATCTCCCAAAAGAATGGTAGGATCCATTGTATGGATGCCATAAGGGTTGCGGAATGGGTGGACGAATTTCAAAAATTTTCCTACCTTCTTCCAACTGGGAATCATATTCCCTAAATTTAGAATACAATATTCAAGGATCCTACTTGAACCATAATCGAACCAGATCTGAACCAAAAGACAAGTGAGGAATTATACCTGATTCAGAGAAGCAGTATCTCCCAAAGTTGGTGTTCACGCGCAAAGAGGACACCAAGATCCACTCCTGCTGAAGATGACATAGCGATCTGTGGAACGAAACCAGCAGAGTGCATCCTACACACTGAATCATTCACAAGAATCCACTAGAAACATTAAGCACCGAACCTTTTCAGATTCTTTTGCAAAACTGATATCAAGAACTGATTTCTTGATTTCTTTTCTTCAAAGATCAAATCTTTTCAGAGAATGGTGGCGGCTGGAAGAGAACTCCTGAGATGAAGATGGCAAAGGTTGCTTCTCTTCTCTATGGAGTGTGAGATCCGATCTCAATTCACAGTAAGATTTCTTGCCCAAAACCCAATGTTCAAATTCTGTTTTTCCTCTTAGGATTTCTCCTCTTTCTTCTTGATTAAGAAATCTCCTAATCCTATTAAGAGTTATCCCAATCCAAATCAGCATCTAGAAAGGGGATGATCTTAATCCTATCTGCAAATTAGGTTAGCTTACTCCTGATCTTATCAGGAGATTACCATATTCAAATCTGATTCAAATTTGGTCTCCTAGAGTAGATTTGGTTAAAGGCCCAATCCTTTTGCTAACCTTAATCTCAGATCCGCCCTATAAGTGGGTGATCAATTCAGGCCAGTCTGAAATGGGCTTTCGGCCCATTAAGTAATAAGTGCTCAATAGGTTTCTAATTTGCTGCCCAATTGGGATTCTTTTGAAGGGATAGGAAATCCATCACATGGATTCCCTTCAACTGGGAATCGAATTCCCCATTTAGAAAATCATATTTTCAAGGATCATTCTTGAACCATAAACTGAACCAGATCTAAACCAAAAGGAGTAGGGAGGGATAATACCTTATACAGAGAAGTAGTATCTCCCCATGGAGGTATTCACGCCCAAGAAAGGATCCAAAATCTGCTCCCACTGAAGATGGCGCAGTGTAGGGTGGAGCAGAATCAACAGTGTTCTTTCAAAAGAACTTGACCTTTCGCAAGAATCAACTGGACGGCTTGTGAATACAACTCCCACCAATCATTTCTCCAAAAGATTGGTATCAAGATCAAATCTTGATTTCTCCCAAGAACAGGAGATCGAACTGCTGGAAGTGGCGGCTGTAGGAAGGAGGCGGCAAGAGAGTATTTGCAGGGTGCAAAATTCTCTCTTCTAGTAATCTCAGCTCTAAAGACAAGGATCTATGGATTGCATTACATGTCTAAAGGTTACCGCCCCCTCTTCCTTTTATAGACTAAAGGGATCAACTCCTAATCCCATTAAAAGTTGCTAACCCAAATCATATTTGGATTAGAAGTCCCTTTAAGTAATAAGGGATAACCCTTATCTTATCTGCAAATTAGATCAGCCATCTCCTAATCTAATTAGGAGGTTTTCATATCAAAATCTCATTTAGATTTTGGGCTCTCTAAGTGGATAGGGTCTGGGCCCAATCCTATCAGCTGATCCATCTCAGAATTCGCCCCTTAAGTGACTAATCAAATTATCCCAGTTTGAAATGGGCTTAAGGCCCATTTAAGGTTATATATTCATTTAGCCTTCCAAAATGCTGCCCAGTTGGGCTTCCTTGTATGGCATGGGACCCAAACATTGATCTACACATCAGCCACATGGGTTCAGCCCAGCCTTTATTAGAAGGCCTGGCCGAATACATTGTTATGGACAGTGCACCCCATGAAACCCATCAGATGGGCTCTATGGGCCGAATACTTACCACAAGTGGTCCCTGGGCCAAGCTACCTTGTAACACCCAGGGACTATGGGCAGATGCAATATTAGCCCATCAGGTATTATCCTCAATGGTCTTACACTTAACCTCTCAGCCCATAATGATCATACACTGACCGACAAGAGAGGACCTCTCCCTCGGCTGCAAGGAACAGTGTTGCACTCTCTGCATATATGGATCCCGGGAATTAAAACCTTTTGCAAATCATTTCGAAACCATAATATATATACTTTTATATCTCATAAATAATATATTTTTCAAAACAAATCTCAACGATTGAAATTGGTTGTCGGCAGTCTTGGTTTCCATCAGTGAGAGTGCATCCCCGATCATTACCTTTGTCCCACAAAGGGGCTGATCCTGTCACTATGATCACCCACTCAGATGAATTTTCAGACTATCCCAACATACCCAAGTTTTGACCCTGCTAAGGATCTCACTGATTGGTACATCAAAGACAGCCCAATCTGACACCTAGTGCAGTATCATAATCGAGTCTAGGGGTCGGGTGTAACTTTCCTGTTTTGCCCATCAATCTCTAAGGTCTAGGGCAATACTGGAAATCTGTTCCAGTTCAAAGATTCAATTAATCCTACACTGTATGTGCCTAGGGTCTCACCCCGGTAGCTGAGACAAGCCACCCCAACCGACTTGGTGGCACGATAGTGTCAGCCTTGTCAGGATAGGTCTCCCCAGACCGACCCACTAGCTATGAACATTCTAAACTAACACGAGTCTCATTTAGTGTTCAGTTTAAGCGTATTACACAGAAACATACCAAGGGAACATGAATCAAATTTGCACTTTTATTCATTTAAAATAAACTCATAAAGTACATCATTTTGATTGAAGCTAAGGGCATAAAACATTGTCTAACAGCTCCCACTTGCACTTAGGTTCAATTAGGTACTAGCCGTAGTCACATGCTTTCCACATGTTTCTCAAACACTTTCTGTGATAGTGGCTTTGTCAATGGGTCTGCTACATTTTCTACTGATGCTAGCTTCTGAATCAGGACATTCCCTCTACCAACAATCTCCCTTAGTACATGATAAGACCTCTCGATGTGCTCCAACTTTGAGTGGGCTCGTGGCTCCTTAGCCTGAGCAATAGCTCCATTATTGTCACACAACAATGGGATGGGTGATGCGTTGGACGGGACTACTCACAACTTGTGAATGAACTTCTTCATCCACACGGCTTCTTTGGCAGCCTCACTTGCGGCAATGTACTCAGCCTCGGTCGTGGAGTCTGCAGTGGACCCCTGTTTGCTGCTTTTCCAGAAAACAACACATGATCCTATCGTGAAAACATATCCAGATGTAGACTTTCTTTCATGTGGATCCGACTGGAAATCGGCATCTGTATACCCTTGGATCTGTAGTGAGCTACCATCAAATACTAGACAAAACTCTTTTATCCTTCGAAGGTACTTAAGTATGTTTTTCACAGCAGTCCAGTGCTCCTGCCCAGTCCATGGTTTGATTTGCAGTTTGTGAAACTGCAACCCTTGTGATTAACCTCTATTTTGCAGGTGGTGCGAACAGTCCATAGTTTGATTTGTGATTGTTTGAAATCAAAATTATTAATTTCAGATCTTTCATGAATTAATTCTTGAATTGAAAATCAGTTTTGGATCCTCTCGGACTAGATTGGACCAAAACTGTTTGGACCGAATCTGGGGTTCGATAGGGACTGTTTTTCAGTCTGTATTTCTCACACTTGCTGTTTCAAATCTGATGTTCAATTACAATGATTAATTCGGCCCACCTGTAAAGCCCAGTTTTAAAGGGTTAAAACTGCAAAAGGCCCATTACTATGAGATAAGCTGTATAGGCCGAACTGCTATCTGCGATTCAGCCCATACACCTAGTAGTCATTAATTGTTAATGACTTAGATTTTAAATGGTCTACTCAATGGGCTTTACAGCAATTAATTGATTGGATCAATTCCTCCTTTACATGTGATGTTTGGATGTTTGATGTGATGCGACCATGGGCCATAAGTACTTGGCCCATGAAGACTCGTTAGTGGCTCTTGCGCACACCTTGCCTGAATGCACATCATTGCCATGGTGTCCTTCAAGGTCATTGGATGACCCCTCTTTGCTTGGTGGGCCCCACAACCCTGAAAAGGGATGCATATGGAACCCCTAGCCGATTAAGGCCAACCAGAAATCTGACTTTATGAAAGTCAGTGGGAGTCACTCTGGTTTGACCTAAATTAAAACTAGGGCGTAATTTTGTTCCCTCCAGCAAATATGAATGCATGTGATAGGGAGACCCATATGATGGACTCTCTAAAGGCCTTCCGTCATTAGCACAATGATGGGTCCTTCAGTAATGAGGAAACGCACCATAAAATTGGGCTATCCATTTGCTGTTGGATCTATTAGAGTGTTTCATAAGATGATTGGGGCATCATAGACCGATGTGGGAGAGGCTTCACCAGAAAATGGGAACTCTCTCACGGTACCTTGGCGTAACCTGAATATGATGGGTGTGCACTCACTGGACAGAAAGGTTTACCTGAAAACGGCTCTGAACCTTGTCTGACAGAGGCCAAAAGGAAACTCATTTGATGAGTGGATATGATCCATCACAGAAAGGTGGTGGGGTTATGCAGCTGAAACAGTTGGCTTCACGTACCCCATGTGATTTCCCACATTTCCAGAGACATTTCGTCGTCTCCGTCACTGAGAAAGGAGGGAAATCTCAGAGATGAACAAATGGGAATGGAACATAGATTAAAAGCCATATCTATGTAGGTAACATGAATCAAACTAAGGTTGTGGACTAATGATTTTGCTATTTTATTAGAAAATGGCAAACGGTCAATTTGCAAAGCTTCTAGACGATAACAAGCTTAAGGGCCCAAACTATGCCGACTGGTACAGAAATCTTATGCTGGTCCTAACTTCCGAAAAGTTAGACAAGGTGGTGAAAAATCCTGCCCCGGAACGTCCGGGTGATAGGGCTTCTGAGGCCCGTAGGAGGGACTACCAAGAGTGGGAGGATAAGAACTTCCTAGCCCGCTGCTTTGTCATTGCCTCATTAGACAACTCAATACAGAGGCTGTTCGATCAGATCGAACTAGCCAAGGACATATTGGACAGTCTAAGAACAATGTATGAAGAGCAGAATCGTTCTACTCGACAGAAGGTCCTGAAATTGTTCATGACCACACAGATGACCAAAGGGCAGAAAGTTCATGACCATTGTCTTCGGATGATGGGATACATTAACGAATTTGAAGCTCTTGGCTCCGGGCTAGATCTTGGCACGCAAGTGGATGCCATCCTCAATTCCTTGCCCTCTTCCTTCAATGCGTTCACAATGAACTACAATATGAATAAGCTGAATGTCAGCGTCCAGGAACTCAGCAATATGTTGCAGAGAGCCGAGGATCTACTCAAGAAGGATGAGCCTGTGGTTATGCTTGCTGAAGCTAACAAATCGAGCAAGAAAAAGAGAAAGGCAAAGAAGCCCAGAAGAAAACTACCAAACCTAAGAGGCAGAAGAAGAACAAGGCATCTGATGTCTATCACTTCTGCAAGCAGACTGGCCACTAGAAGAGGAATTGTCCTGCCTACCTGGAATCTAAGAAAGGTAACATCGAAACTTGTGTCATAGAAACTAACATGTTAGTGAAAGAATGGTAGGATCCATTTAATGGACGCCAAAAAAGGTTGCAGAATGGTTGGGTGAATTTCAAAAATTTTCTACCTTCTCCCAATTGGGAATCCTATTCCCTAAATTTAGAATACAATATTCAAAGATCCTACTTGAACCATAATCAAACCAGATCTGTACCAAAAGATAAATGGGAGGAATATACCTGATCCAGAGAAGCAGTATCTCCCAAAGTTGGTGTTCACGCCCAAAGAATGATCCAAGATCCGTTCTTGATGAAGATGACACAGCTGTGGATGGAACAGAACCAGCAGGGTGCGTCCTACACACTGGATCCTTCACAAAAATCCTCTGGAAACACTAAACACTGAATCCTTTTTGTCTTTGTTGCAAGACTAATGTCAAGAACAGATTTCTTGACTTTCTTTTTTTGCAAAGATCTAATCTTGCAAAAATAGATGGTGGCGGCAGGAGGAGAACTCTAAAGGCAAAAAGGCTGAACTGCCTTTTTCTTTTCTGGAGTATGAATGAGATCCTATCTCAATTCGCTGGAGATATCCTATATCTCTTCAAGGTGGTTCGAAATCTGATATTTCTCTTTCTTAGTTAGGGTTTATCCTCCTTTCTTCTTGATTAAGAATCCTCCTAATTAGGAGTTATCCCAATCCAAATCAGTATTTGGATAGGGGATAATCTCAATCCTATCTGCAGATAAAGTTAGCTTACTCTTGATCTTATCAGGAGGTTACCAGATTCGAATCTAATTTGAATTTGGTCTCCAAGAGTGGATAAGGCTAAAGGCCCAATCCTTTTACTAACATTAATCTCAGATTCGCCCCAATGATGGGTGATCATATCAGCCCACCTCGAACTGGGCTTCTGGCCCTTTAAGTGTTCAGTGTCTAATTACTTTCCAATCTGCTGCCCAGTTGGGCTTCTTTGTATGGCGTAGGACCCAAGCATTGATCTACACACTAGCCACATGGGTTCGGCCCAGCCATTAATACAACGCCCGGCCGAATTCACTGAAAAACTCAATGAACCCCTTGATTCCATCATATGGAGCCTATGGGCCCAACACTTACATTAAGTGGTCTTTGGGCCAAGCCATCTTATAAAAACCCAGGGACTGTGGGCAGGTGCAAGATTAGCCCATCAGGTATTATCCTCAATGGTCTTACACTTAACCTCTCAGCCCTTAATGATCAAGCACTGCTCGACAAGAGAGGACCTCTCCCTCGGCTGCAAGGAATACTGCCGCACTCTCCTCTCACATGGATCCCGGGAATTAAAACCATTTGCAAACAATTTGAAACCGTACATATATATTTAAGTATATTAATTTTGCAAAACAAAATTCCAACGATTGAAATCAACTGCTGGCAGTTTGGTTTCCATCAGAGAGAGTGCATTCCCGATCATTACCCTTTGTCCGGCAAAGTGGCTGATTCTGTCACTGTGATCACCCACTCAGATGAATTCTCAAATTGCCCCAACATACCCAGGTTTTGATCCCCGCTAAGGATCTCACTGATTGGCATATCAAAGGCAGCCTGATCCAACACCTAGTGAAGTGTCATAATCGAGTCTAGGGGTCAGGTGTAACTTTCCAGTTTTTTCCCATCTATCTCCAATGTCCAGGGCAATACTGAAAATCTGGTCCGGTTCAAGGATTCAAGTTATCCCACTTTGCATGTGCCTCGGGTCTTACCCTGGTGGCTGAGACAGGCCATCCCAACACTTGGTGGCACACCAGTATCAGCCTTGGCAGGATAAATCTCCCAAGACTTATCCAACGGTTGTGAACATTTAAAACTAACACGAATCTCTATAAAAGTCCAGTTTTAGGGTTTTACACTGAATTAAACCAAACAACATGAATCAAACATGCACTTTATTTATTTCCACTAAATAACAAAAGTACATCAAATCAGATTGAAGCTAAGGGCATACAAAAACTGTCTAACTGTTAGTTACTTCTGTGTCCGGGTGTGTTGACTCCAGGATCGATAAATTTGCGAAGTATATTTTATATGAGATATAAAAGTATATATATTATGGTTTCTAAAATGTTTGCAAAAATGTTTTAATTCCCGGGATCCATAAAATTGGAGAGTGCAACACTGTTCCTTGCAGCCGAGGGAGAGGTCCTCTATTGTCGGGTAGTGTATGATCATTAAGTGTTGAGAGGTTAAGTGTAAGACCATTGAGGATAATACCTGATGGGCTAATCTTGCATCTGCCCATAATCCCTGGGTGTTACAAGGTGGTTTGGCCCAGGGACCACTTAGGGTAAGTGTTGGGACCATAGAGCCCATTTGATGGGTTTCAGGGGGTGCACTGTCTTAACAGTGTATTCGACCAGGCCTTGTAACAAAGGCTGGGCCGAACCCATGTGGCTGATGTGTAGATCAATGTTTGGGTCCCACGCCATACAGGGAAGCCCAACTGGACAGCAGTTAGGAAGGTTAACTGAGCACATAAGTTTGATGGGCCTGAAGCCCATTTCGAATTGGGCTATTTATTTAGTTAATTAAAGGAGCAAATTCTGAGATGGATTAGCAGATAGGATAGGGTCTTAATCGTATCCACTCAGAGTGTCCAGATCTGAATGTTATTCAGATCTAGAAACCTCCTAATGGGATTAGGATAAAGTTAATCTAATCTGCAGATAAGATAAGGGTTTATCCTTATCACTAGAATAGAAGGCTGATCCAAATATGATTTGGATAAGCTCCTCCTAATGGGATTAGGAGCTGATCTTTTCAAATTAACAAAAAGAAGGAGGGGGCGGCAGCCTAGAGAGAGACCAAGAAACACATCAGATCCTCTTTAGTGCTGAAATCAAGAAGAGAGAATTCAGCACCCTGCGAATACTCTCTTGCCGCCTCCCTGCTCTTGCCGCCCTGTTTGCCAGTTCGATCTCCAGCTGTGGGAGAAGTCAAGATTGGATCTTGACATCAGTTCTTTGAGAAATGATTGAAAAAGGAAGCTGTGCTCACGTTCCATCCTACTGTTTCTTGCGAAGGACAGAGTTCTTGGGGAAGAACACTGCTGATTCTGCTCCATCCTGCACTGTGCCATCTTCAGTGGGAGCAGTCTTTGGATCCTTCCTTGGGCGTGAACACCTTTGTTGGGAGATATTACTTCTCCGTATTAGGTATTATTCTCTCCCATTCCTTTTGGTTCAGATCTGGTTTAGTTTAAGGTTCAAGAATGATCATTGAAAATATGATTTTCTAAATAGGGAATGTGATTCCCAGTTGAAGGGAGAGAAAAATTTTTGAAATTCGCCCCTTATTCCGCAATCTTTGGGCGTCCATGGGATGGATCTCTCATCCTTTTAGGTTCCTGTACCAGTCAACATAGTTTGGGCCCTTCAACTTGTTGTCATCAAGCAGTTTTGCAAAAGATCCGTTTGCCATTTTCTGATAAAAGAGCAAACATCAGTCCACAACCTAATTTGATTCATGTCCATTTCATAGATATGGATTTTAATCTACGATCCATTTCCATTTATTCGTCTCTGAGATTTCCCTCCTTTCTCAGTGACGGAGACTACGGGTTGTCTTTGGAAATGTGGGAAATCACATAGGGTGCATGGAGCCAACTGTTTCATCTGCATAACCCCACCACCTTTCTGTGAAAGATCACATCCACTCATCATATGAGTTTTCCCTTTGGCCTCTATCAGACAAAGTTCAGAGCCGTTTTCAGGTAAACCTTTCTGTCTAGTGAGGGTTTACCCATCATATTAATGAACGCCAAGGTACCGTGAGATAGTTCCCATTTTCTGGTGAAGCCCCTCCCACATCGGTCTATGACGCCCCTAGCATCTTATGAAACACTCAGACAAGCCCAACAGCAAATGGATAACCCATTTTCGGGTGCATTTCCTCATTACTGAAAGACCCATCCTCATGCTAATGATGGAAGGCCTTTAGAGAGTTCATCATATGAATCTCCCTATCACATGCACTCATATTAGCTGGAGGGAACAAAATTACGCCCTAGTTTGATTTAGGTCAAACCAAAGTGGCTCCCACTGACTTTCAGAAAGCCAGATTTTTGTGGGCTTGAATCGGCTAGGGTTCCGCACGTAACCTCTTGATGAGGTGTGGGGCCCACCACTGAGGGAAGTCATCCAATGACCAAAAGGGACACCATGGCAATGATGTGCATTCAGCCATGGTGTGCGCAAGAGCCACTGTCGAATGAGCATGGGCCAAGTACTTATGGCCCATGTACGCAGCACATCACACATCCATACATCACATGCAGGATAAATTGATCCAATCAATTAATTATCTGTAAGGCCCGTTGGAAGCTCGTTAAAATTCCATAATATTAACCATTAATATTATCTAGGTATATGGGCTGAATTAGGGTTACCCAGTTCGGCCCATATAGCTTTATCCTTTAAAATGGGCTTTTGCAGTTTTAACTATTTAAAACTGCGCCTTTACAGGCTGGGCCGAACTAACCATTTAATTAAATATCAACCCTTAGGCCCATTAGTGGGAAATTAGGGCTGACATTCAGCCTTGATTAAACCCTAGAATTGGTCCAAACAGTTTTGAACCAATCCTGGTTCAAATGGGTCTAGGGTTTGATTTTTAATTAAATCCTTAATTCATGAAAATAATCTGAAATTAAATACTGATAAAAGGAAAAACAAGAATCAGTCAATCATGACTGTTCGCACAATCCTTCCTACAAAACAGAGGTTAGATCACAGAATGCAGTTTCACAAACTGCAAATCGCAGATATCATTTCTCTCATCTGCGAAATCTCCTTCTCTACGAAATCTCCTTTTTTGCGCCACTAACTTCGATGGGCCGGAAGCCCATTTTGAACTGGGCTATTTATTTAGTTAATTAAAGGGGCGAATTCTGATATAGATTAGCAGATAGGATAGGGTCTTAATCCTATCCACTCAGAGATTCCAGATCTGAATGTGATTCAGATCTAGAAACCTCCTAATGGGATTAGGATAAATCTAATCTAATCTGCAGATAAGATAAGGGTTTATCCTTATCACTAGAATAGAAGGCTGATCCAAATATGATTTGGATAAGCACCTCCTAATGGGATTAGGAGCTGATCTTTTAAGTTAACAAAAAGAAGGAGGGGCGGCAGCTTTGAGAGAGAACAACAAGAAACACATCTGATCCTCCTTAGTGCTGAAATCAAGAACAGAGAATTCTGCAGTCTGCGAATACTCTCTTGCCGCCTCCCTGCTCTTGTCGCCCTGTTTGCCAGTTCGATCTCCAGCTGTGGGAGAAGTCAAGATTGGATCTTGACATCAGTTCTTTGATAAAGGATTGAAAAGGCTGTGCTCACGTTCCATTCTACTGTTTCTTGCGAAGGATAGATTTCTTGGGGAAGAACACTGCTGATTCTGCTCCATCCTGCATTACGCCATCTTCAGTGGGAGCAGTCTTTGGATCCTTCCTTGGGCGTGAACACCTTCGTTGGGAGATATTACTTCTCCGTATCAGGTATTATTCTCTCCCATTCCTTTTGGTTCAGATCTGGTTCAGTTTAAGGTTCAAGATTTATCATTGAAAATATGATTTTCTAAATAGGGAATGTGATTCCCAGTTGAAGGGAGAAGAAAACTTTTTGAAATTCACCCCTTATTCCGCAATCTTTGGTCGTCCTTGTGATGGATCTCTCATCCCTTTCAAAGCCATCTTATAAAAGCCTAGGGACTGTGGGTAGGTGCAAGATTAGCCCATGAGGTATTATCCTAAATAGCCACACACTTAACCTCTCAGCCTATAATGATCAAGCACTAGTCGATAAGAGAGGACCTCTCCCTCAGCTGCAAGGAATAGTGCTGCACTCTCTACTCGCATGGATCCCAGGAATTAAAACCATTTCCAAACATTTTGAAACCATACTTAAATATATATATGATATATATAAATTTTGCAAAAACAAAATTCAAACGATTGAAATCAACTGCTGGCAATTTGGTTTCCATCAGATAGAGTGCATTCCCGATCATTACTTTTGTCGGACAAAGGGGCAGATCCTATCACTATGATCACCCACTCAGATGAATTCTCAAACTGCCCCAACATGCCCAGGTTTTGACCCCCACTAAGGATTTCACTGATTGGCATATCAAAGACAGCCCAATCCAACACCTAGTGAAGTATCATAATCTAGTCTAGGGGTCAGGTATAACTTTCCAGTTTTGCTCATCTATCCGTAAGGTCCAGGGCAATACTGGAAATCTGGTCCGATTCAAGGATTCGAGTAATCCCATACTGCATGTGCCTTGGGTTTTACCCTGGTGGCTGAGACAGGCCATCCCAACACTTGGCGGCACACCAGTATCAGCCTTGGTAGGATAAATCTCCCCAGACTTATCCAATGGCTGTGAACATTTAAAACTAACACGAGTCTCATTAAGTATCCAGTTTTAGGGTCTTACACAGAATCATACCATACAACTTGAATCAAACATGCACTTTCTTTATTTACACTAAATGTCAAAAGTACCTCAAATCAGATTCGACACCTAGTGAAGTATCATAATCGAGTCTAGGGGTCAGGTGAAAATTTCTAGTTTTGCCTATCTATCTCTAAGGTCCAGGGCAATACTGGAAATCTGTTCTGGTTTCAGGATTCGAGTAGTCCCATACTGCACGTGCCTTGGATCTTACACTGGTGGCCGAGACAGGCCATCCCAACACTTGGTGACACACCAGTATCAGCCTTGGCAGGATAAATCTCCCCAGACTTATCCAATGGCTGTGAACATTTAAAACTAACATGAGTCTCTTAAAATGCCCAGTTTTAGGGTCTTACACAAAATTAGACCATACAACCTGAATCAAACATGCACTTTATTTATTTACACTAAATATCAAAAGTACCTCAAATCAAATTCAGACACCTAGTGAAGTATCATAATCGAGTCTAGGGATCAGGTGAAAATTTCTAGTTTTGCCTATCTATCTCTAAGGTCCAGGGCAATACCAGAAATCTGTTCCGGTTTCAGGATTCGAGTAGTCCCATACTGCACGTGCCTTGGATCTTACACTGGTGGCCGAGACAGGCCATCCCAACACTTGGCGACACACCAGTATCAGCCTTGGCAGGATAAATCTCCCCAGACTTATCCAAGGCTGTGAACATTTAAAACTAACATGAGTCTCTTTAAATGCCCAGTTTTAGGGTCTTACACAAAATTAGACCATACAACCTGAATCAAACGCACTTTATTTATTTACACTAAATGTCAAAAGTACCTCAAATCAAATTCTGACACCTAGTGAAGTATCATAATCGATTCTAGGGGTCAGGTGTAAATTTCTAGTTTTGCCCATCTATCTCTAAGGTCCAGGGCAATATTGGAAATCTAGTCCAGTTCAAGGATTCGAGTAATCCCATACTGCACATGCCTTGGGTCTTACCCTGGTGGCCAAGACAGGCCATCCAAACACTTGGCGACACACCAATATCAGCCTTGGCAGGATAAATCTCCCTAGACTTATCCAATGGCTGTGAACATTTAAAACTAACACGAGTCTCATTAAGTGTCCAGTTTTAGGGTCTTACACAGAATCATACCATACAACCTGAATCAATCATGCACTTTATTTATTTACACTAAATATCAAAAGTACCTCAAATCAAATTCTGACACCTAGTGAAGTATCATAATCGAGTCTAGGGGTCTGGTGTAAATTTTCAGTTTTGCCGAACTATTTCTAGGGTCCAAGGCAATACTGGAAATCTGGTCCGGTTCAAGGATTTGAGTAATCCCATACTACACGTGCCTTAGGTTTTACCCTGGTGGCCGAGACAGGCCATCCCAACACTTAGCGGCACACCAATATTAGCCTTGGTAGGATAAATCTCCCCAGACTTATCCAATGACTGTGACATTTAAAACTAACACGAGTCTCAATAAGTGTCCAGTTTTAGGGTCTTACACAGAACCAAACCAAACAACATGAATCAAACATGCACTTTATTTATTTACAGTAAATATCAAAAGTATATCAAATCAGCTGAAGCCCAATTCGCAGAAGAGCCTTGTTGCAGCCCAAGATATTAAGGCAGCCCAACTCGAATTCAAGAGCCTAGAGTCCCAATTTCGAATGTAATCTCCAGAAAGAGAGTCTTATTATATTTAACTTTGAATGTAATCCTATAAAGATAAGAAGATTGGATTAGATCACTAAATAAGAGATAGAATAGGATTAGTTCAAAATAGATTAGGACTTGAATTTAATCTCCTAGAAGGAGTTGGAGAGAGTCCTCTCCCTCAGCTATATAAAGAGGAAGGCAAACCAGCTCTAGGCATCTCTCAATCCAAGGATCCAAGAGATCATCAAGCAACTCAAGCTACCAAGAGAGCAGTTCGGCCACTAAGAAGCAGAGCAAGGAGAGTTCAAAGATCATGAGCAGCTAAGCTTTTCTTTTCTGGTTCAAGGGGTGAGGTTCGATTGTGCCAATGTGAGGTTCTGTATTTAATTTAAGATCTTGCTTTTTAATTCAATTATTCATTGGTTCTTGTGCATATTTTTGTTAGACAGTTTTGTATGCCCTTAGCATCAATCCATTTTGATGTACTTCTGACATTGAGTGTAAATAAATAAAGTACATGTTTGATTCATGTTGTTTGGTATAATTCTGTGGAAGACCCTAAAACTGGACACTTATAGAAACTTGTGTTAGTTTTAAATGTTCACAGCCATTGGATAAGTCTAGCGAGATTTATCCTGCCAAGGCTGATACTGATGTGCCACCAAGTGTTAGGATGGATTGTTTCGGTCATCAGGGTAAGACCCAAGGCACATGCTGAAAGGATGAGAGATTCATCACATGGATGCCCAAAGATTGCAGAATAAGGGGCGAATTTCAAAAATTTTTCCACTCCCTTCAACTGGGAATCACATTCCCTATTTAGAAAATCATATTTTCTAGGATAAATCTTGAACCTTAAACTGAACCAGATCTGAACCAAAAGGAATGGGAGAGAATAATACCTGATACAGAGAAGTAATATCTCCCAACGAAGGTGTTCACGCCCAAGGAAGGATCCAAAGACTGCTCCCACTGAAGATGGCGCAGTGTAGGATGGAGCAGAATCAACAGTGTTCTTCCCCAAGAACTCTGTCCTTCGCAAGAATCAGTAGAATGGAATGTGAGCACAGCTTCCTTTTCAATCCTTTCTCAAAAAACTGATGTCAAGATCCAATCTTGACTTCTCCCACAACTGGAGATCAAACTAGCAAACAGGGCGACAAGAGCAGGGAGGCGGCAAGAGAGTATTCGCAGGCTGCAGAATTCTCTCTTCTTGATTTCAGCACTAAAGAGGACCTGATGTGTTTCTTGTTGGTCTCTCTCAAGGCTGCAGCCCCCTACTTCCTTTTGTTAACTTGAAAGATCAGCTCCTAATCCCATTAGGAGGTGCTTATCCAAATCATATTTGGATCAGCCTTCTCTTCTAGTGATAAGGATAAACCCTTATCTTATCTGCAGATTAGATTAGCTTTATCCTAATCCCATTAGGAGGTTTCTAGATCTGAATCACATTCAGATCTGGACTCTCTGAGTGGATAGGATTAAGACCTATCTGCTAATCCATCTCAGAATTCGCCCCTAAATAAATAGCCCAGTTCGAAATGGCTTTAAGCCAATCAAGCTTATGTGCTCAGTTAACCTTCCTAACTGCTGCCCAGTTGGGCTTCCTTGTATGGCGTGGGACACGAGCATTGATCTACACATCAGCCACATGGGTTCGGCCCAGCCTTTGTTATAAGGCCTAGTCGAATACACTGTTAAAGACAGTGAACCCCCTGAAACCCATCAAATTGGCTCTATGGGCCCAACACTTACCCTAAGTGGTCCCTGGGCCAAGCCACCTTGTAACACCCAGGGACTGTGGGCAGATGCAAGATTATCCCATCAGGTATTATCCTCAATGGTCTTACACTTAACCTCTCAGCCCTTAATGATCATACACTACCCGACAAGAGAGGACCTCTCCCTCGGCTGCAAGGAATAGTGTTGCACTCTCCACTTATATGGATCCCGGGATTTAAAACTTTTTTGCAAACATTTTAGAAACCATAATGTATATACTTTTATATCTCATATAAAATATACTTTGCAAAACAAATTTCAACGGTTGAAATTGGCTGCCGGCAGTCTTGGTTTCCAACAGTGAGAGCGCATCCCCGATCATTACCTTTGTCCAACAAAGTGGCTGATCCTGTCACTATGATCACCCACTCAGATGAATTCTCGGATTGTCCCAACATACCCAGGTTTTGACCCCCGCTAAGGATCTCACTGATTGGTATATCAAAGACAGACCGATCCAACACCTAGTGCAGTATTATAATCGAGTCTAGGGGTCGGGTGTAACTTTTCAGTTTTGCCCATCAATCTCCAAGGTCCAGGGCAATACTGGAAATCTGGTCCAATTCAAGATTCAATTAATCCCACACTGTATGTGCCTAGGGTCTCACCCCGGTAGCTGAGACAAGCCACCCCAACCGACTTGGTGGCACCACAGTGTCAGCCTTGTCAGGATAGGTCTCCCCAGATCGACCCACTGGCTGTGAACATTCTAAACTAACACGAGTCTCAATAA
The DNA here is from genome assembly GCF_056320005.1 of Nelumbo lutea. Classification (NCBI taxonomy): domain Eukaryota; kingdom Viridiplantae; phylum Streptophyta; class Magnoliopsida; order Proteales; family Nelumbonaceae; genus Nelumbo; species Nelumbo lutea. Next base: position 39,620,206 of record NC_142691.1, read on the forward strand.
GTGTCCAGTTTAAGGGTATTACACAGAAACATACCAAGGGAACATGAATCAAATATGCACTTTTATTCATTTACAATAAACTCATAAAGTACATCAATTTTGATTGAAGCTAAAGGCATACAAAACTGTCTAACAGCTCCCACTTGCACTTAGGTCCAATCAGGTACTAGCCGGAGTCCCATACTTTCCACGTGTTTCATAAACACTTTCTGTGTCAGTGGCTTAGTCAATGGGTCTAACACATTCTCCACTGATGCTACCTCTTATTATCATCCTCCCGTAGGTCCAGTGTTGTCATACAACAATGGAATGGGTGATGTGCTGAATTCCAAATTCATGAATGAATACCTTCATTCATAAGGCAGCCTCACTTACGGCAATGCGCTCGGCTTGGGTTGTGGACTATTAATTTGCAACTTAGGACCCCTGTTTGCTGACACTCAGAAAACAACACACGATCCTATCGTGAAAATATATCCAGATGTAGATTCTCTATCATCTGGGTCTGATTGGAAATCGGCATCTGTATACCCTTGGATCTGTAGTGAGCTACCGTCGAATACTAGACAAAACTCTTTTGTCCTTCGAAGGTATTTAAGTATGTTTTTCACAGCAGTCCAATGCTCCTGCCCTGGGTTGGCCTAAAATCTACTTACTACACTCACTGCCTGAGCTATGTCAGGATGAGTGCACAACATGGCATACATGATGCTCCCCACGGTAGAGGCATAGGGAACGCCTTTCATGCCAATAATCTCCTCAAAAGTCTTGGGAGACATCTTCTTGGAGAGAGTGACTCCGTGCCTGAAAGGAACATTTCCTTTCTTGGAGTTTTCCATGCTGTATCTTTTGACTATTTTGTCAATGTAGGCAGATTGGGATAATCCTATTATCCGCTTCGATCTATCTCTATAGAGTCGAAGACCCAGTATATAGGAGGATCCCAATCTACCTACATTGATAAAATAGTCAAAAGATACAACATGAAAAACTCCAAAAAATGAAATGTTCCTTTCAGGCATGGAGTCACTCTCTCCAAGAAGATGTCTCCCAAGACTTCTGAGTAGATTGATGGCATGAAGGACGTTCCCTATGCCTCTGCCGTAGGGAGCATCATGTATGCCATGCTGTGCACTCTCCCTGACATTGCTCAGGCAGTGAGTGCAGTAAGCAGATTTCAGGCCAACCCAAGGCCCTGCATTGGACTGTTGTGAAAAAATACTTAAGTACCTTTGAAGGACAAAAGAGTTTTGTCTAGTTTTGACGGGTTTGTCAAAGCCCTCAAAATTATTACTAGTCCCACAATAAAATATTTGTAGTAAAAGTGGTTCTATGTCGAATCCCACAGGGAGCAAATCAATAATCTCTTAGCCGAATGGGTAAAGTAATTGTGTGGGAAAATTAAATAACTAAAATTAAAAGAATAACAAACTAAACAAACAAGAGAAAATCAGTCTTACCAAATTCTGGTTCAAGGGTTCGGGTTGAATCGATTGACCATCGATCCTAGGTACAATTCAGCATTTTTGCAATTCAAGCATTTAACCTTAGATTTACTAGGATAGCCATAATAAACCTTGTGTTTTCCTAATTCAGTTGACCAAACCCAGCATTTGATCAACACTTATCACCACTCAACTGGGTACGATAGCGTTCCATGTTAAACAATGATAGCATTAAGATTTGTGAAAATAGTTAAACCAAAATGACAATAATTGAGATAGTTGCAATTATTGAATTTTGTTCCATCGATTCTTTTAGGTTGAACCATGTTAAAACATTGGTCAAAGGCTGTCACGAACAATTGACCCAAAAAGATATCAACCTAATTGCTGCTTGTACCATTATTCGTGACAATTACGGATCACCTTAATCATGGATAGTAGTAGGAAAATCAACATTAATTCAGTTTGTCAGACTAATTAACATTAACATCCAATAAAAATGTGCACAAGAACCAATGAATACTTGAATTAAAAAGAAAGAAAATAAAATAACTACAGAACCTCACAATGGCACAATCGAACCTCCCCCCTTGAACCAGAAAAAGAAAGCTTATCTGCTCATGATCTGTGCAATCTCCATGCTTTGCTTCTCCATGGCCGAACTGATCTTCTTGAGTTGCTTGATGCTTGATTGTTGGATGATTGAGTGATTGCTAGAGCTGGTTCACCCCCCTCTTTATATAGTTAAAGGAGAGGGCTGTTTTCCAACTCCTTCTAGGAGATCATCTTATCCTTAGGGAGTCTTGATCTTATCTTCTTTGAACTAATCTTATCCTATCTCTTATCTAATGCTCTAATCTCAATCTTCTTATCTCTTTAGGATTACATTCAAGAATTTAGATCTGATAAAACTCTCTCCTTGGAGATTACATTCGAAATTCGGACTCTTAACTCTTGAGTTCGAGTTGGGCTGCTTCAAGGTACTTCTGCGAGTTGGGTTTAAGTTGTGAAATGGGCCTGGCTGCGAACTTGCTCTAACTTCGGGCTCATTGTCGTACTTGATGCGAGCCGAATCTGTCAAAACCCAAAACAGAAAAGTTGTGGGTCTTCCTTTCATCTTTCTAATGCTTCTTGAATTGTCCAATTCGGTATCCGGAAATTAAAGTTAGGCCCAGATTACTGTCGCCGAAACTGTGCAAAATCACCCGATTTGCCCTGTTTTCTTCCAATTGCCTTCTTTATTGCCCTGAATCGAAATACAAGAGTATTGAATCCATTTAAGTGCTAAATAAATGTAAGAGTGAATATTAGGGGATAAAATTAGGGTTCGTTTTGGTCTCATCAAATCCCCTCACACTTAAACTTTGCTCGTCCTCGGGCAAGGAAAAAAAACTCAAGTAACACAAGAGAGACTAACTATTGATTTTCAATCTTTCTTTTTCTCTACATGAGGCCTGGTTCATTTCATGCTTTAGTTCAAACTTGGTAACCTTTCCCTTTTCATCTCCTTCTCCCCTTTTTCTTGTCCAAGAGTGATCGCAAATCACCATTCCTCATGGTCCCAAGTTAAATCGATAGTCAAGGAGACAAGCCTTCCAGGGCTGAAACTCCTTGGACTGCACGGGTGCTCATTGCTTTTAACAAACCAATTCAGCCAAATGCAATTACTTTCCTTTGAATCAAAACAATGTGTGCTTATTGCCATAAGCTTGCTATGTATCACATCTTCACCACTTAGTGTGAATTCTTAGGATCTGAAGGTGAGAATGGGGTTGGGGTTCTAGGGTGAGTGCATTTTATGCTCCATCTCACCCTTGCCTTCTTTTCAAGATGTGAGTGCATTTTATGCTCCATCTCACACTTGCTTTCATTTCTAGATGTGAGTGCATTTTATGCTTCGTCTCACACTTGTTTTTTGTTTCTAGATGTGAGTGCATTTTATGCTCCATATCACATTAGTCACAATTTTAGTTTCAAACTCCCTTTCTTTTTCTTTTTTTTTTTCACAAAAATCACAGGGTTACATTGCCTGATCCATGAATTCATTGATCGTGGTCTCTATATGCCTAACACAGCAAGTTCTAGAATAATCAACCCATGTTTGATAGATAATTATGTGAAAATCAATCAAACCCTTATGCATCTTGCCTATTGATCGATTAAAATCATGAGGTACCATATGCAGCCAAGAAAGATTCAGTTAGTCATGCTTGCATCCTATCTTATCTATTCATCCTAAGCACATGATTCCTGATAAGTTGAAATCGTTCAAGGATAAGTTTCTGGGAGCAGAAATTTGAAGATGGTAAGGTATCCCAAATTTCCATCAAATTTTCCTAATCCCCCCACACTTAAGTTATACATTGTTCCCAATGTATGTGATTATGCATAAAGTAGAAGGATTTGGGGGTACTTCCCTGTTTGTCTTGTTGGGTTCCTGCTAAACACAAAAATCAAAACCAAACAAAATAACAAAATTAACTAAACACAATGGGTTGCCTCCCACAAGCGCAATTGTTTAACGTCGTTATACTCGACGTCCTCCTTTGCTACTTTAGCTCTCGTGGTTTTAGCTTTCGGTGTGCTCCCCTTCCATCCATCATGATCGGGTTCAAATCTGGAATAGGGGCCTTCGTATCCAATTGTGCACTCGATTCTACCTCCTCATTCATATCTTTTTCAAAAAATTCCTGCACAGTTGGATCAATAGTGTCAACTGAATGGTCTTCATTTGGGTACTTTTCAAAAATATTAAATTTAATAGTCTCCCCGCCGATTTCGACGGAGAGGGTACCCTCATCCACATCTATTTTGGTCTTGACTGTTTTCATAAATGGACTGCCGAATAGAAGTGGGGCTGAACTTTTGAACGTGTCCTCCTCCATCTTCAGAATGTAAAAGTCAGTTAGGAAAATTAAATTGTTAACCTGCACCATTACATTCTCAACAATCCCTTCTGGGAAGGCGTTAGAACGATCAGATAATTGGATAACAGCTTTAGTTTCCCTTAAAGGACCTAATCTCAAAGCATAGTAAATCGAGTATGGCATGACGTTGATAGATGCACCTAAGTCTAGCATGGCATACTCGATTTGCTTATTGCCAATCACACAAGGTAGGGTGAACATACCTGGATCAGCATGTTTTTCTGGTAAGGTCCTCTTGATCATGGTTGAAATGTTCTCTCTAACTCTTGAGTCCTGCACCTTGTCTTCTTCCTGCCCTTTATCCACCTTCCTTGATGATGTAGGTTCTAGCTGTAGTTCCTTCCCGCTTCTTAGCACCACTGCACTTACACTCTCCTTGGGGTTGATTACCATTTGTGATGGTAGTTTCCTGGAGCTCTGCACCTCCAACTTGCTAACGGCAGTGGCAAGTTGGCTGATTTGGTTCCCCAAATTCTGAATGCTGGCTCTTGTTTCCTGTTGAAATTGCTGAGTATTAGTAGCTAGAGCCTTAACTATATCTTCTAATGACATACCTGAATTCGAGGGTTGGCCTTGCGCTGTGATGGGTGTTGAAAACTGGGGCTGTCGACTGAAAAAATGGGGCTGGTATTGCTGCTGTCCTCCTTGGTTCCCGTAGCTTAGGTTTGGGTGATCTCTCCACCCCGGATTGTAATAATTGGAGTAGGGATCATACTTTCGTTGGGTCTGGCCCGGGAATCCTCCTACGGTATTGACTTGCTGCATCGAACCATCTTGTAATGATGGACACATGTCCATAGGATGGCCAGGAATCGAACAGATACCACACACCCTGGCAGTTTGTACTTGTCCTGCAGCGAGTTGTCTTACCAAATCAGTTAGGTCAGAAATCTGATTTTCTAAATTTACATGGCTTACCTCATTAACTTGTCTAATGGTACCGTCTGTCCTTACACCGAATTGCTGAGAATTTTTGGCCATATTGGAGATTAATTCCCTGGCTGCTTCAGGTGTCTTGTTCACTAGAGCTCCTCCACTGGCTGCATCGACCATACTTCTATCCATGGGCTGCAGCCCTTCATAGAAGTATTGGATTAACAGTTGTTCGGGTATTTGGTGATGTGGACAGCTAGCAACAAGTTGTTTAAATCTTACCCAATATTCGTATAGTGTCTCACCACCAAATTGCCGAACTCCACATATTTCTTTTCTTATATTTGTAGCCCGGGATGCAGGAAAATATTTATCTAAAAATATCCTGTTCATCTCGTCCCATGTGCGTACTGAACCGGGAGGAAGAATATACAACAAATCCTTTGCTTTATCTCTTAAAATAAATGGAAAGGCTATGAGTTTTACCTGGTCCTCGGTCATACCATGGGGTTTCATGCTTGAACAGACGACATGAAATTCCTTTAGATGTTTGTGAGGGTCCTCACCTGGGAAACCATGAAACAGAGGTAATAATTGAATCAAACCAGATTTGAGTTCAAAGGCTACCTCAAGAGTGGGGTACGTGATGCATAAAGGTTGTTGGTTCATAATTGGTGTAGCCAACTCCCTTAATGTCCTCTCTCTGTTAGCCATTCTTTCTACTTCTTCGAAGATGGGAAGATCACAATCTGAATTCACCTTCTTTGGTGAATGATCCTTCCTTTGCTTCGCCTCCTTTCTTAAACGACGGGTGGTCCTCTCAATTTCAGGGTTGTACTCGAGTTCACCTCGTTGAGAAGCACGAGTCCTAAAATAAAAGAGGTTAACAAGAGGAAGGTAATAGCTAAGAATTTAAAGTTGCTCCACGGCAACGGCGCCAAAATTTTGACGGGTTTGTCGAAGCCCTCAAAATTAGTACTAGTCCCACAATAAAATATTTGCAGTAAAAATGGTTCTAGGTCGAATCCCACAAGGAGCAAATCAATAATCTCTTAGCCGAATGGGTAAAGTAATTGTGTGGGAAAATTAAATAACTAAAATTAAAAGAATAACAAACTAAACAAACAAGAGAAAATCAGTCTTACCGAATTCTGGTTCAAGGGTTCGGGTTGAATCGATTGACCATCGATCCTAGGTACAATTCAGCATTCTTGCAATTCAAGCATTTAACCTTAGATTTACTAAGATAGCCATAATAAACCTTGTGTTTTCCTAATTAAGTTGACCAAACCCAGCATTCGATCAACACTTATCACCACTCAACTGGGTACGATAGCGTTCCATGTTAAACAATGATAGCATTAAGATTTGTGAAAATAGTTAAACCAAAATGACAATAATTGAGATAGCTGCAATTACTGAATTTTGTTCCATCGATTCTTTTAGGTTGAACCATGTTAAAACATTGGTCAAAGGCTATCATGAACAATTAACCCAAAAAGATATCAACCTAATTGCTACTTGTACCATTATTCGTGACAATTACGGATCACCGAAATCATGGATAGCAGTAGGAAAATCAACATTAATTCAGTTTGTCAGACTAATTAACATTAACATCCAATAAAAATGTGCACAAGAACCAATGAATACTTGAATTAAAAAGAAAGAAAATAAAGTAACTATAGAACCTCACAATGGCACAATCGAACCTCACCAGAAAAAGAAAGCTTAGCTGCTCATGATCTGCGCAATCTCCATGCTTTGCTTCTCCATGGCCGAACTGATCTTCTTGAGTTGCTTGATGCTTGATTGCTCGATGATTGAGTGATTGCTAGAGCTGGTTCGCCCCCCTCTTTATATACCCAAAGGAGAGGGCTGTTTTCCAACTCCTTCTAGGAGATCATCTTATCCTTAGGGAGTCATGATCTTATCTTCTTTGAACTAATCCTATCTTATCTCTTATCTAATGCTCTAATCTCAATCTTCTTATCTCTCTAGGATTACATTCAAGAATTTAGATCTGATAAAACTCTCTCATTGGAGATTACATTCGAAATTCGGACTCTTAACTCTTGGGTTCGAGTTGGACTGCTTTAAAACTTGGGCTGCTTCAAGGTACTTCTGCGAGTTGGGCTTAAGTTGTGAAATGGGCCTGGCTGCGAACTTGCTCCGACTTCGGGTTCATTGTTGTACTTGATGCTAGCCGAATCTGTCAAAACCCAAAACATAAAAATTGTGGGTCTTCCTTTCATCTTTCTAATACTTCTTGAATTGTCCAATTCAGTATCCGGAAATGAGAGTTAGGCCCAGATTACTGACTACCGCCGAAACTGTGCAAAATCACCCGATTTGCCCTATTTTCTTCCAATTGCCTTCTTTATTGCCCTGAATCGAAATACATGAGTAATGAGTCCATTTAAGTGATAAATAAATGTAAAAGAGTGAATATTAGGGGATAAAATTAGGGTTCGTTTTGGTCTCATCAAGTATTCGATGGTAGCTCACTACAGATCCAAGGGTATATAGATGTCGATTTCCAGTCGGATCCAGATGATAGAAAAGTCTACATCTAGATATGTTTTCATGATAGGATTGTGTGATGTTTCCTGAATGTTAGCAAACTGAATGAAGGAGTTCATTACTAAATTTGGAATTCAGCACATCACCCATTCCATTGTTGTATGACAACACTGGACCTATGAGAGGATGATGTTAAGAGGTAGCATCAGCGGAGAATGTGGTAGACCCATTGACTAAGCCACTGACACAGATAGTGTTTATGAAACACGTGGAAAGCATGGGACTCCGGCTAGTACCTGATTGGACCTAAGTGCAAGTGGGAGCTGTTAGACAGTTTTGTATGCCCTTAGCTTCAATCAAATTGATGTACTTTATGAGTTTATTGTAAATGAATAAAAGTGCATATTTGATTCATGTTCCCTTGGTATGTTTCTGTGTAATACCCTTAAACTGGAAACTTAATGAGACTCGTGTTAGTTTAGAACATTCACAGTCAGTGGGTCGGTCTGGGGAGACCAATCCTGACAAGGTTGACACTGTGGTGCCACCAAGTCGGTTGGGGTGGCTTGTCTCAGCTATCGGGGTTAGACCCTAGGCACATACAGTGTGGGATTAATTGAATCTTTGAACTGGACCAGATTTCTAGTATTGCCCTGGAACTTGGAGATTGATGGCTAAAACTGGAAAATTACACCCGACCCCTAGACTCGATTATGATACTGCACTAGGTGTCGGATTTGGCTGTCTTTGACGTACCAATCAATGAGATCCTTAGCGGGGGTCAAAACCTGGGTATGTTGGGACAGTCTGAGAATTCATCGGAATGGGTGATACAAAGTAGCTTGGCCCAGGGACCACTTAGGGTAAGTGTTGGGCCCATCGAGCCCATCTGATGGGTTTCAGGGGGTGCACTGTCCATAACAGTGTATTCGGCCAGGCCTTGTAACAAAGGCTGGGCTGAACCCATGTGGCTGATGTGTAGATCAATGTTTGGGTCCCACGCCATACAAGGAAGCCCAATTGGGCAGCAGTTTGGAAGGCTTAATGAATACATAACCCTAAATGGGGCTTAAGCCCATTTCAAACTGGGCTAATTTGATTAGTCTTTAAGGGGCAAATTCTGAGATAAGATCAGCTGATAGGACTGGGCCCACACCCTATCCACTCAGAGAGTCCAAGATCTAAATGAGATTTAGATTTGGAAACTTCCTAATTAGATTAGGAACTGGCTGATCTAATCTGTAGATAAGATAAGGATTATCCCTTATCTTAAAGGGACTTCTAATCCAGATATGAGTTGGGTTAGCAACTCCTAATGGGATTAGGAGCTGATCCCTTTAAGTCTATAAAAGGAAGAGGGGGTGGCAGCCTTTAGAAATCACACAATCACCAGCAGCAGTCTTGTCTTCAGAGCTGAGATCACAGAGGAGAGAATTCTGCACCCTGCAAATTCTCTCTAGCCGCCTCCTTCTTGCAGCCGCCGCCTATAGCAGTTCGATCTCAATTGCTTGGGAGAAATCAAGATCAGATCTTGATTCCAATCTTTTGGAGAAAAGATTGGTAGTAATTGTATTCCCTAGCCGCCAAGGTGATTCTTGGGAAAAATCAAGTTCTTAGGAAGGACACTGCTGATTTTGCTCCACCCTGCATTGCGCCATTTTCAGTGAGAGCAGATTTTGGTTTCTACCTTGGGCGTGAACACCTCCGTTGAGAGATACCATTTCTCTGTATCAGGTATTATCTCTCTCTCCTCGTTTTGGTTTAGATCTGGTTCAGTTTATGGTTCAAGAATGATCCTTGAAAATATGATTTTCTAAATAGGGAATTCGATTCCCAGTTGAAGGGAAAGAAATATTTTTGAAATTTGCCCCCCCTTTATTCCACAATCTTGGGTGTCCATATGATGGTTTCCTATCCCTTCAGTGGTATCAGAGCCATGGTTCAAATCTTGAACCATTATATTTCAGATCTGAACCTGCGCAAATAGGGAGAAGGCGTTCTACCCAATTTGCGCAGATATGGGTTTCGGGAAATTTGTTCCCAAAACTGATGGGCAAATAATCTGAAATTAATTTTAAATAAATCTAATTATTATTTAGAATAGTTCTTTATAATTTTCTTGATTAATGGGCTGTTCGTACAAGAGGAGATCGAAATCTTGATTTGCGTAGGAAGAACTGCAAGATTTGCAGTTTATTGAATTCATTTATTACATTTGGTCCGTAAATAATTTGTTTTTTATTTTAGACTCAATGTATAGGCATTCGATCTGATGTAATAATTAATACAAATAGGATTTCTATTTATTTTTTAACTTTGGATCGAAGATGGTGGCACAGAGAAGGAGATTTCACAGATGGGAGATTCGCTATCTGCGATTTGCAGTTTGAGAAACTGCAATCTGTGATCTAACCTCTGTTTTGCAGGATGGAGTGTGCGAATAGCCCTGATTAACTGTTTTTGTTTTTCTTTTATTAGTTATTTAATTTTTGATTATTTTCTTGAATTAAGGATTTAATTAAAAATCAAACCCTAGGCCCATTCGAACCAAGATTGGTTCAAACTGTTTGGACCAATTCTAGGGTTTAATCAAGGCTGAAAGTCAACCCTAATTTTCCCACTAATGGGCCTAAGGATTGATATTTAATTAAATAGTTAATTCGGCCCAGCCTGTAAAGGCCCAGTTTTAAATAGTTAAAACTGCAAAAGCCCATTTTAAAGGATAAAGCTATATGTGCCGAACTGGGTAACCCTAATTCAGCACATATACCTAGATAATATTAATGGTTAATATTATGGAATTTTAACGGGCTTCCAACGGGCCTTACAGATAATTAATTGATTGGATCAATTTATCCTACATGAGATGTATGGATGTGTGATGTGCTGCATACATGGGCCATAAGTACTTGGCCCATGCTCATTCGATAGTGGCTCTTGCGCACACCATGGCTGAATGCACATCATTGCCATGGTGTCCCTTTTGGTCATTGGATGACTTCCCTCAGTGGTAGGCCCCACACCTCATCAAGAGGTCACATGCGGAATCCTAGCCGATTTAAGGCCCACCGAAATCTGCGTTATGAAAGTCAGTGGGAGCCACTTTGGTTTGACCTAAATTAAACTAGGGCATAATTTTGTTCCCTCCAGCTAATATGAGTGCATGTGATAGGGAGATTCATATGATGAACTCTCTAAAGGCCTTCCATCATTAACATGAGGATGGGTCCTTCAGTAATGAGGAAATGCACCAGAAAATGGGCTATCCATTTGCTGTTGGGCTTGTCTGAATGTTTCATAAGATGATAGGGGCGTCATAGACCGATGTGGGAGGGGCTTCACCAGAAAATGGGAGCTCTCTCACGGTACCTTGGCATTCACGAATATGATGGGTAAACACTCACTGGACAGAAAGGTTTACCTGAAAATGGCTCTGAACATTGTCTGATAGAGGCCAAAGGGAAAACTCATATGATGAGTGGATATGATTCTTCACAGAAAGGTGGTGGGGTTTTGCAGCTGAAACAGTTGGCTCCATGCACCCTATGTAATTTCCCACATTTCCAGAGACAACCCGTAGTCTCCATCACTGAGAAAGGAGGGAAATCTCAGAGATTAATAAATGGAAATGGTTCGTAGATTAAAATTCATATCTATGAAATGAACATGAATCAAATTAGGTTGTGGACTGATGTTTGCTCTTTTATCAGAAAATGGCAAACGGATTTTTTGCAAAGCTTCTTGATGACAACAAGCTTAAGGGCCCAAACTACGCCGATTGGTATAGGAACCTTATGCTGGTCCTAGCTTCAGAAAAGCTAGACAAAGTGGCAAAGGAGAGACTATCAGGAATGAGAGGAGAAAAACTCCCTAGCCCGGTGTTACATCATCGCTTCCTTGGACAACCCAATACAGAGGCAGTTTGATCAGATCGAACTTGCCAAGGACATATTGGACAGCCTAAGGACGATGTATGAAGAGCATAATCGTTCTACTCGGCAAAAGGTCTTGAAACTGTTCATGACCACTCAAATGTCCATGGGCCAACAAGTTCACGACCATTGTCTTCGGATGATGGGTTACATCAACAAACTGGAGGCTCTTGGATCTGGGCTAGACTTTGCAACCCAAATAGACGCTATCCTTAATTCTTTGCCTCCTTCCTCTAATCCGTTCATCATGAACTATAACATGAACAAGCTGAATGTCAGCTTGCAAGAGCTCAGCAATATGTTGCAAAGAGCTGAAGAACTGATTAAAAAGGATGACCTTGTAGCTATGCTTGTTGAAGCTAGCAAAACGGGCAAGAGAAAGAGGAAGGCAATGAAGCCTCAGAAGAAAGCCACCAAGGGCAAAAGGCAGAAGAAAGACAAAGCATCAGATGCATGTCACTTCTGCAAGAAGACCGGCCATTGGAAATGGAATTGTCCTGCCTACCTGAATCCAAGAAAGGTAATTTCGAAACTTGTGTTATAGAAACCAATTTATTGGTAGTTTCTGCGTCCTGGTGTATTGACTCCGGGGCTTCAACTCATGCGTGTAACTCACTGCAGGGGTCAAGGTATGCAGAAGGCTAAGTAAAGGAGAAGTCACTCTCTACATGAGAACTACTACAACTGTTGCAGCCGTGGCAATAGGAACCGTGGAGTTAATTTTTAGAGAAGGAAAAATTGTACACAAAGATTGTCTTTATGTACATAACTTAAGAAGAAATTTGATTTCTGTTTCAAAACTGTGTGCAGATGGTTATTCTGTCTTCCTTAGTAATACGATTACTATTAAAAGAAATAACAGATTCATCGCATACGGGGAACTGGAGAACGGTCTCTATGTTCTTCATCCTTCTCTAGAAACTAACATAACCGAAACTACGTCGGCTGAAATCTCCATGAAGAGAGCCCGTGATACAGTTAATCCCACATGTCTGTGGCACTACCGACTTGGCCACATCGGTGTTTACCGAATCACAGGGTTGGGAAAGGATGGTCCTTAGGATTTTCTAACTGTAGAAGATCTTCCCACCTGTGAGCCTTGCCTAAAAGGCAATATGACAAAACGGCCATTTGACGGTAAGCTTGAAAGATGTACAGGCACACTTGACCTAATACATACCGATGTATGTGGTCCCCTGAGTGTTAGGACATGAAATCAACACGTGTATTTCATCACCTTCACAGATGATTTCTCACGATATGGTTACGTGTACCTGATGAGACACAAGTCTGAATCCTTTGAAAAGTTCAAAGAGTTTAGACAAGAGGTCGAGAAACAGTTGGGGAGAGAAATTGAAGCCCTTCGATCTGATCGAGGTGGCGAGTATCTCTCTGACGAGTTCTGGGACTACTTAAAGGACAATGGGATAGTATCACAATTAGCTCCTCCTGCTACACCACAACTTAACGGTGTTTCAGAGAGGAGGAATAGGACCTTATTGGATATGGTCCGGTCGCTTGTCATACACTCAGAGTTACCCACATCCTTTTGGGGTTACGCATTAGAGACTACGATCTATGTGCTGAATCGGGTTCCAACCAAATCGGTTCCGAACACTCCATATGAACTTTGGACCGGAAAGAAACCAAGTGTCAGACACTTGAAGATTTGGGGTTGTCCAGCACACGTTAAAAGAACGAGTGCGGACAAGTTGGAATCCAAAACCAGCCGTTGCCTATTTGTACGCTACCCAAAAGTCTCTATAGGTTACCTTTTCTATGACCCAAGTGAACAGAAAGTGTTCTGCAGTCGAAATGCCCAGTTCTTGGAGACCGATTATATCCTGGACACACATCGTCAGGAAATTGTTCTTGATGAGGAGAGCTTAGGAGCAGTGGGAGATGTCCGACAAGTTCTAGGTAATGACCAACCTAGAAGATCCACTCGGGTATCCAGACCACCAGTCCATTATGGTTATGACCAAGACTAGTGAGGAGGAACCCATGACTTACGCGGAAGCTATGTTGGACATAGATTCCCAGAAGTAGGTGGAGGCCATGAGAGCAAAGTGGTTCAATGGAGACCAATGGAGTCTGGACTCTAGTAGATCCGCCCTTTGGGGTAAAAGCAATTGGTTGCAAATGGATTTACAAGAGGAAGAAGGGCCTTGATGGTAGGGTTGAGACCTTCAAAGCTCGTCTGGTGGAGAAAGAGTACACTCAGAAAGAGGGCATCGATTATGAGGAAACCATTTCGCCTATGGCCATGCTTAAATCCATTAGGATCCTATTAGCTGTAGCAGCATACCTTGATTATGAGATTTCGCAAATGGATGTCAAAACTGCATTCCTGAATGGAGATCTTACTGAAGATATCTATATGTAGCAGCCACAAGGCTTCATAGCTGCGGGTCAGGAAAACATCGTATGTAAACTTAATAGATCCATTTATAGACTTAAGCAAGCTTCTAGAAGTTGGAACATCCGTTTTGACTCTGCCGTCAAATTGTTTGACTTCGAGCAGAATCTGGATGAACCCTGTGTTTACAGGAAGTACAGTGGAGATAAGGTTACCTTCTTGGTTTTGTATGTAGATGACATTCTACTCATTGGGAATGATGTAGGAATGTTGACTACGGTAAAAGTATGGTTTTCACAGATATGATTTGGGTTAGCAACTCCTAATGGGATTAGGAGCTGATCCCTTTAAGTCTATAAAAGGAAGAGGGGGCGGCAGCCTTTAGAAATCACACAATCACCAGCAACAGTCTTGTCTTCAGAGCTGAGATCACAGAGGAGAGAATTCTGCACCTTGCAAATTCTCTCTAGCTGCCTCCTTCCTGCAGCCGCCCAGGTGATTCTTTGGAAAAATCAAGTTCTTGGGAAGGACACTACTGATTCTGCTCCACCCTGCACTGCGCCATCTTCAGTGGGAGCAGATTTTGGTTTCTACCTTGGGCGTGAACACCTTTGTTGAGAGATATTATTTCTCTGTATCAGGTATTATCTCTCTCTCCTCCTTTTGGTTCAGATCTGGTTCAGTTTATAGTTCAAGAATGATCCTTGAAAATATGATTTTTTAAATAGGGAATTCGATTCCCAGTTGAAGGGAAAGAAAAATTTTTTAAATTTGCCCCTCCTTTATTCCGCAATCTTGGACTGCCGGGAATTAAAACCTTTTACAAATATTTCAAAACCATAATATATATATACTTTTTTTATCTCATATAAAATATATTTTGCAAAACAAATCTCAACGATTGAAATCGGCTGCCGGCAGTGTTGGTTTCCATCAGTGAGAGTGCATTCCCGATCATTACCTTTGTTCGACAAAGGGGCTGATCCTGTCACTATGATCACCCACTCAAATGAATTCTTAAACTGTCCCAACATACCCAGGTTTTGGCCCCCGCTAAGGATCTCACTGATTGGTATATCAAAGATAGCTCAATCTGACACCTAGTGCAGTATCATAATCGAGTCTAGGGGTCGGGTGTGTCTTTCCAGTTTTTCCCATCAGTCTCCATGGTCCAGAGCAATATTGGAAATCTGGTCCAGTTCAAAGATTCAATTAATCCCACACTGTATGTGCCTAGGGTCTCACCTCGATAGCTGAGACAAGCCACCCCAACTGACTTGGTGGCACCACAGTGTCAACCTTGTCAGGATTGGTCTCCCCAGACCGACCCACTGGCTCTAAACATTCTAAACTAACTCGAGTCTCATTAAGTGTCCAGTTTAAGGGTATTACATAGAAACATACCAAGGGAACATGAATCAAATATGCACTTTTATTCATTTACAATAAACTCATAAAGTACATCAATTTGATTGAAGCTAAAGGCATACAAAACTATCTAACAGCTCCCACTTGTACTTAGGTCCAATCAGGTACTAGCCGGAGTCCCATGCTTTCCACGTGTTTCTCAAACACTTTCTGCGATAGTGGCTTTGTCAATGGGTCTGCTACATTTTCCGCTGACGCTACCAACAATCTCTCTCAGTACATGGTACTTCCTCTCGATGTGTTTTGACTTTGAGTGGACTCGTGGCTCCTTAGCCTGAGCAATAGCTCCATTGTTGTCACACAACAATGGGATGGGTGATGTGCTGAATGGAACTACTCCCAACTCGTGAATGAACTTCTTCATCCACACGGCTTCCTTGGCAGCCTCACTTGCGGTAATGTACTCGGCCTTGGTCGTGGAGTCTGTAGTTGACCCCTGTTTGGAGCTTTTCCAGCAAACAGCACACGTTCCTATAATGAAAAAAAACCCAGATGTAGACTTTCTATCATCTGGATCCGACTGGAAATCGGCATCTGTATACCCTTGGATTTGTAGTGAGCTACCATCGAATACTAGACAAAACTCTTTTGTCCTTCGAAGGTACTTAAGTATGTTTTTCACAGCAGTCCAATGCCCCTGCCCTGGGTTGGCCTGAAATCTGCTTACTACACTCACTGCCTGAGCAATGTCAGGGCGGGTGCACAGTATGGTATACATTAAGCTCCCTACGACAGAGGCATAGGGAACGTCCTTCATGCCATCAATCTACTTAGAAGTCTTGGGAGACATCTTTTGGTGAGAGTAACTCCGTGCCTAAAAGGAACATTTCCTTTCTTGGAGTTTTCCATGCTGTATCTTTTGACTATTTTGTCAATGTAGGCAGATTGGGATAATCCTATTATCCGCTTCTATCTATCTCTATAGAGTCGAAGATCCAATATATAGGAGGCCTCTCCAAGATCTTTCATGGAGAAGTGTTGTGAAAGCCATACTTTTAACGTAGTCAACATTCCTACATCATTCCCAATGAGTAGAATGTCATCTACATACAGAACCAAGAAGGTAACCGTATCTCCACTATACTTCCTATAAACACAGGGTTCATCCGGATTCTGCTCGAAGTCAAACGATTTGACGGCAGAGTCAAAACGGATGTTCCAACTTCTAGAAGCTTGCTTAAGTCCATAAATGGATCTATTAAGTTTACATACCATGTTTTCCTGACCCGTAGCTATGAAGCTTTGCGGCAGCTACATATAGATATCTTCAGTAAGATCTCCATTTAGGAATGCAGTTTTGACATCCATTTGCCAAATCTCATAATCATGGTATGCTGCTACAGCTAGCAGGGTCCTAATGGATTTAAGCATGGCCACAGGCGATAAGAATTTCTCATAATCGATGCCCTCTTTCTGAGTGTACCCTTTCGCCACCAGATGAGCTTTGAAGGTCTCAACCCTACCATCGGGGCCCTTCTTCCTCTTGTAAATCCATTTGCAACCAATTGCTTTTACCCCGGAGGGCGGATCTACTAGAGTCTAGACTCCATTGGTCTCCATTGAGTCCATCTCTTCTCTCATGGCCTCCACCACTTCTGGGAATCTATGTCCAACATAGTTTCCGCGTAAGTCACGGGATCCTCCTCACTAGTCAAGGTTTCCACCAGGTAACTATCCTGTTCATAACCATAACGGACTAGTGGCCTAGATACCCGAGTGGATCTTCTAGGTTGGTCACTACCTGGAACTTGTGGGACATCTCCCACTGCTCCTGAGCTCTGCTCATCAAGAACAATTTCCTGATGATGGGTGTCCAAGATATAATCGGTCTCCAAGAACTGGGCATTTCAACTGTAGAACACTTTCTGCTCACTTGGGTCATAGAAAAAGGTAACCTATGGAGTCTTTTGGGTAGCCTACAAATAGGCAATGGCTGGTCTTCGATTCCTACTTGTCCACACTCATTCTTTTAACGTGTGCTGGACAACCCCAAATCTTCAAGTGTCTGACATTTGGTTTCTTTCCGGCCCAAAGTTCATATGGAGTGTTCAGAACCGATTTGGTTGGAAACCGATTCAGCATGTAGATCGTATTCTCTAGTGTGTAACCCCAAAAGGATGTGGGTAACTCTTAGTGTATGAGAAGTGACCGGACCATATCCAATTAGGTCCTATTCCTCCTCTCTAAAACACCGTTAAGTTGTGGTGTAGTAGGTGTAGCTAATTGTGATATTATCCCATTGTCCTTTAAGTAGTCCCAGAACTCGTCAGAGAGATACTCGCCACCTCGATCAGATCGAAGGGCTTCAATTTCTCTCCCCAACTGTTTCTCGACCTCTTGTCTAAACTCTTTGAACTTTTCAAAGGATTCAGACTTGTGTCTCATCAGGTACACGTAACCATATAGTGAGAAATCATCTTTGAAGGTGATGAAATACACGTGTTGATTCTGTGTCTTAACACTTAAGGGACCACATACATCAGTATGTATTAGGTCAAGTGTGCTTGTACTTCTTTTAGGCTTACCGTCAAATGGCCATTTTGTCATCTTGCCTTGTAGGCAAGGCTCACAGGTGGGAAGATCTTCTACAGTTAGAAAATCCAAAGGACCATCCTTTACCAACATTGTGATTCGGTAAACACCGATGTGGCCAAGTCGGTAGTGCCACTGACATGTGGGATTAACTGTATCACGGGCTCTCTTCTTGGGGATTTCATCCGGCGTAGTTTTGGTCATATTAGTTTCTAGAGAATGATGTAGACATGTGGGATTAATAGTAATCGTATTACTAAAGAAGACAAAATAACCATTTCCACACAGTTCTGAAACAGAAATCAAATTTCTTCTTATGTTTTGTATATAAAGATAATCTTTAAGTACAATTTTTCCTTCTCTAAAAATTAACTCCACGGTTCCTATTGCCGTGGCTGCAACAGTTGCAGTAGTCCCCAAGTAGAGAGTGACTTCTCCTCCACTCAGCCTTCTACTTACCTTGAACCCCTGCAGTGAGTTACACGCATGAGTTGAAGCCCCGGAGTAAATACACCAGGATGTAGAAGCTACCAATAAATTGGTTTCTATAACACAAGTTTCGAAATTACCTTTCTTGTATTCCAGGTAGGCAGGACAATTCCGTTTCCAGTGGTCGATCTTCTTGTAGAACTGACATGCATCTGATGCTTTGTCTTTCTTCTGCATTTTTCCCTTGGTGGCTTTCTTCTGAGGCTTCTTTGCCTTCCTCTTTCTCTTGCCCGTTTTGCTAGCTTCAACAAGCATAGCTACAGGCTCATCCTTTTTAATCAGTTCTTCAACTCTTTGCAACATATTGCTGAGCTCTTGCAAACTGACATTCAGCTTGTTCATGTTATAGTTCATGATGAACGGATTAAAGGAAGGAGACAAAGAATTAAGGATAGCGTCTATCTGGGTTGCGAGGTCTAGCCCAGATCCAAGAGCCTCCAGTTCGTTGATGTAACCCATCATCCGAAGACAATGGTCATGAACTTGTTGGCCCTTGGACATTTGAGTGGTCAAGAACTGCTTCAAGACCTTTTACCGAGTAAAACGATTATGCTCTTCATACATCATCCTTAGGCTATCCAATATGTCCTTGGCAAGTTCGATCTGATCGAACTTCCTCTGTATTGGGTTGTCCAAGGAAGCGATGATGTAACACCGGGCTAGGGAGTTTTTCTCCTCCCATTCTTGATAGTCTCTCCTTCGGACCTCAGAAGCCCTGTCTCCAGGACGTTCCGGGGCAGGATTTTTTGCCACTTGTCCAGCTTTTCTGATGCTAGGACCAGCATAAGGTTCCTGTACCAGTCGGCATAGTTTGGGCCCTTAAGCTTGTTGTCATCAAGAAGCTTTGCAAAAGATCCGTTTGCCATTTTCTGATAAAAGAGCAAACATTAGTCCACAACCTAATTTGATTCATGTTCATTTCATAGATTTGGATTTTAATCAGTGATCCATTTCCATTTATTCATCTCTGAGATTTCCCTCCTTTCTCAGTCACAGAGACTACGGGTTGTCTCTGGAAATGTGGGAAATCAGATAGGGTGCATGGAGCCAACTGTTTCAGCTGCAAAACCCCACCACCTTTCTGTGAAAGATCATATCCACTCATCGTATGAGTTTTCCCTTTGGCCTCTGTCAAACAAGGTTCAGAGCCGTTTTCAGGTAAACCTTTCTGTCCAGTGAGTGCTTTCCCATCATATTCGTGAATGCCAAGGTACCATGAGAGAGTTCCCATTTTTTGGTGAAGCCCCTCCCACATCAGTCTATGACGCCCCTATCATCTTATGAAACATTCAAACAAGCCCAACAGCAAATGGATAGCCCATTTTCTGGTGCGTTTCCTCATTACTAAAGGACCCACCCTCATGCTAATGATGGAAGGCCTATAGAGAGTTCATCATATGAATCTCCCTATCACATGCACTCATATTAGCTGGAGGGAACAAAATTACGCCCTAGTTTGATTTAGGTCAAACCAAAGTGGCTCCCACTAACGTTCATAAAGCCAGATTTCGGTGGGCCTTAAATCTGCTATGGTTCTGCATGTGACCTCTTGATGAGGTGTGGGATCCACCACTGAGGGAAGTCATCCAATGACCAAAAGGGACACCATGGCAATGATGTGCATTCAGCCATGGTGTGCGCAAAAGCCACTGTCGAATGAGCATGGGCCAAGTACTTATGGCCCATGTATGCAGCACATCACACATCCATACATCACATGTAGGGATAAATTGATCCAGTCAATTAATTATCTGTAAGGCCCGTAGGAAGCCCGTTAAAATTCCATAATATTAACCATTAATATTATCTAGGTATATGGGCTGAATTAGGGTTACCCAGTTCGGCCCATATAGCTTTATCCTTTAAAATGGGCTTTTACAGTTTTAACTATTTAAAATTGGGCCTTTACAGGCTGGGCCGAATTAACCATTTAATTAAATATCAATCCTTAGGCCCATTAGTGGGAAAATTAGGGCTGACTTTCAGCCTTGATTAAACCCTAGAATTGGTCTAAACAGTTTGAACCAATCTTGGTTCGAATGGGTCTAGGGTTTGATTTTTAATTAAATCCTTAATTCAAGAAAATAATCTAAAATTAAATAACTGATAAAAGAAAAACAAAAACAGTTAATCAGGGCTGTTCGCACACTCCAACCTGCAAAACAGACGTTAGATCACAGATTGCAGTTTCTCAAACTGCAAATCACAGATAGCGAATCTCCCATCTGCGAAATCTCCTTCTCTGCGCCGCCATCTTCGATCCAAAGTTAAAAATAAATAGAAATCCTATTTCTATTAATTATTACATCAGATAGAATGCCTATACATTGAGTCTAAAAATAAAAAAAAAAATTATTTACAGACCAAATGTAATAAATTCAATTCAAAAACTGCAAATCTTGCAGTTCTCCTTACGCAAATCAAGATTTTGATATCCACTTGTACGAACAGCCCATAAATCAAAAAAATTATAAAGAACTATTCTAAATAATAATCAGATTTATTTAAAATTAATTTCAGATTATTTGACCATTTGTTTTGGGAACAAATTTCCCAAAACCAATATCTGCACAAATTGGGTAGAACACCTTCTCCCTAATTGCGCAGGTTCAGATCTGAAATAGAATGGTTCAAGATTTGAACCATGGCTCTGATACCATTGAAGGGATAGGAAACCATCATTTGGACGCCCAAGATTGCGGAATAAAGGGGGGGCGAATTTAAAAATTGTTTTTTCCCTTCAACTGGGAATCGAATTCCCTATTTAGAAACTCATATTTTCAAGGATCATTCTTGAACCATAAGCTGAACCAGATCTAAACCAAAAGGAGCAGAGAAAGATAATACCTGATACAGAGAAATAATATCTCTCAATGGAGGTGTTCATGCCCAAGGTAGAAACCAAAATCTACTCCCACTGAAGATCAGTGCAGGGTGGAGCAGAATCAGCAGTGTCCTTCCTAAGAACTTGATTCTTCCCAAGAATCACCTGGGCGGCTAGTGAATATAACTCATACCAATCTTTTCTCCAAAACATTGGAATTAATATCTGATCTTGATTTCTCGCAAGCAATGGAGATTGGACTGCTATAGGCAGCAGCTGCAGGAAGGAGGCGGCTAGAGAGAATTTGTAGGGTGCAGAATTCTCTCTTCTATGATCTCAGCTCTGAAGACAAGACTGTTGCTGATGATTCTGTGTCTAAAGGCTGCCACCCCCTCTTCCTTTTATAGACTTAAAGGGATCAGCTCCTAATCCCATTAGGAGTTGCTAACCCAAATCATATCTGGATTAGTAGTCCCTTTAAGATAAGGGATAAACCTTATCTTATCTACAAATTAGATCAGCCGGTTCCTAATCTAATTAGGAAGTTTCCAAATCTAAATCTCATTTAGATCTTGGACTCTCTGAGTGGATAGGGTGTGGGCCCAATCCTATCAGCTGATCTTATCTCAGAATTCTCCTCTTAAACACTAATCAAATTAGCCCAGTTCAAATTAGGCTTAAGGCCCATTTAGGGTTATGCATTCATTAAACCTTCCAAACTGCTGCCCAGTTGGGCTTCCTTGTATGGCATGGGACCCAAACATTGATCTGCACATCTGCCACATGGGTTCAGCCCAGCCTTTGTTACAAGGCCTAGCCGAATACACTGTTATGGACAGTGCACCCCCTGAAACCCATCAGATGGGCTCTATGGGCTCAACACTTACCCTAAGTGGTCCCTGGGCCAAGCCACCTTTTAACACCTAGGGATTGTGGGCAGATGCAAGATTAGCCCATCAGGTATTATCCTCAATGGCCTTACACTTAACCTCTCAGCCCATAATGATCATACACTGCCCGACAAGAGTGGACCTCTCCCTCGGCTGCAAGGAACAGTGTTGCACACTCTACTTGTATGGTTCTTGGGAATTAAAACCATTTGCAAACCTTTTAGAAACCATTATATAAATATTTTCATATCTCATATAAAATATATTTTGAAAAACAAATCTCAACGATTGAAATTGGCTGCCGGCAGTCTTGGTTTCCATCAGTGATAGTGCATCGCCGATGATTACCTTTGTCCGACAAAGGGGCTGATCTTGTCACTATGATCACCCACTCAGTTGAATTCTCAGATTGTCCCAACATACCCAGGTTTTGACCCCCTCTAAGGATCTCACTGATAGCTATATCAAAGACAGCACAATCCAACACCTAGTGCAGTATCATAATCGAGTCTAGGGGTCGGGTGTAACTTTCCAGTTTTGCCCATCAATCTCCAAGGTCTAGGGCAATACTGGAAATCTGGTCCAGTTCAAAGATTCAATTAATCTCACACTGTATATGCCTAGGGTCTCACCCCAATAGCTAAGACAAGCCACCCCAACCGACATGGTGGCACAACAGTGTCAGCCTTGTCAGGATAGGTCTCCCCAGACCGACCCACTGGCTGTGAACATTCTAAACTAACACGAGTCTCATTAAGTGTCCAATTTAAGGGTATTACGCAGAAAAATACCAAGGGAACATGAATCAAATATGCACTTTTATTCATTTACAATAAACTCATAAAGTACATCAATTTGATTGAAGCTAAGGGCATACAAAACTATCTAACATATTAACCATTAATATTATCTAGGTATATGGACTGAATTAGGGTTACCCTGTTTGGCCCATATAGCTTTATCCTTTGAAGTGGGCTTTTAGCAGTTTTAACTATTTAAAACTGGGCCTTTACAGGTTGGGCCGAATTAACCATTTAATTAAATATCAATCCTCAGGCCCATTAGTGGGAAAATTAGGGCTGACTTTCAGCCTTGATTAAACCCTAGAATTGGTCCAAACAGTTTGAACCAATCTTGGTTCGAATGGGTCTAGGGTTTGATCTTTAATTAAATCCTTAATTCAAAAAATAATCTAAAATTAAATAACTGATAAAAGAAAATCAAGAATCAGTTAATCAGGGTTGTTCGCACACTCCATCCTGCAAAACAGAGGTTAGATCACAGATTGCAGTTTCTCAAACTGCAAATTGAAGATAACGAATGTCCCATCTACGAAATCTCCTTCTATGTGCCGCCATCTTCGGTCCAAAAAATAAAAGTAAGTAGAAATACTATTTCTATTAATTATTACATCAGATCAAATGCCTATACATTGAGTCTAAAAATATAAAAAAAAATATTTACAGACCAAATGTAATAAATAAATTCAATAAACTACAAATCTTGTAGTTCTCTCTACGCAAATCAAGAATTCGATATCCTCTTGTACGAACAGCCCATAAATCAAGAAAATCATATAGAACTATTCTAAATAATAATCAGATTTATATAAAATTAATTTCATATTATTTGCCCATCAATTTTGGGGACAAATTTCCCAAAACTCATATCTGCGCAAATTGGGTAGAACTCCTTCTCCCTATTTGTGCAGGTTCAGATCTGAAACAAAATGGTTCAAGATTTTAACCATGGCTCTGATACCAGTGAAGGGATTGGAAATCCATTACATGGACACCCAAAGATTGCGGAATAAGGGGGCGAATTTCAAAAATTTTTCTCTCCCTTCAATTGGGAATTGAATTCCCTATTTAGAAAATCATATTTTCAAGGATCATTCTTGAACCATAAATTGAACCAGATCTAAACCAAAAGGAGTAGGGAAAGATAATACCTGATATAGAGAAGTAGTATCTCCCAATGGAGGTGTTCATGCCCAAAGAAGGATTCAAAATCTGCTCCCACTAAAGATGGCGCAGTGCAGAGTGGAGCAGAATCAACAGTGTTCTTCCAAAAGATCTTGACCCTTCTCAAGAATCACCTGGATGGCTTGTGAATATAACTCCCACCAATCTTTTCTGCAAAAGATTGGAATCACGATCCAATCTTGTTTTCTCCCAAGAACTAGAGATCGAACAGCTAAAGGTGGCGGCTGCAGGAAGGAGGCGGCAAGAGAGTATTTGTAGGGTGCAGATTTTCTCTTCTGTGATTTTAGCTATGAAGACAAGACTATCTGCTGCTTGCTTGTGATGTGTTGGGATGTTTAAAGGCTGCCGCACCCTCTTCCTTTTATAGACTTAAAGGGATCAGTTCCTAATCCCATTAGGAGTTGCTAATCCAAATCATATCTAGATTAGAAGTCCATTTAAGATAAGGGATAACCCTTATCTTATCTATAGATTAGATCAGCCATCCCCTAATCTAATTAGGAAGTTTCCAGATCTAAATCTTATTTATATCTTAGACTCTCTAAGTGGATAGGGTGAGGGCCCAATCCTATCAGCTGATCCATCTCAGAATTCGCCCCTTAAGTGACTAATCAAATTAGCCTAGTTCGAAATGGGCTTAAGGCCCATTTAAGGTTATGTATTCATTTAGCCTTCCAAACTGCTGCCCAGTTGGGCTTCCTTGTATGGCGTGAGACCCAAACATTGATCTACACATCAGCCACATGGGTTCAGCCCAGCCTTTGTTACAAGGCCTGGTCGAATACACTGTTATGGACAGTGAACCCCTTGAAACCCATCAGATGAGCTCTATGGGCCCAACACTTACCCTAAGTGGTCCCTAGGCCAAGCCACCTTGTAACACCCAGGGACTCTGGGCAGATGCAAGATTAGCTCATTAGGTAATATCCTCAATGGTCTTACACTTAACATCTCAACCAATAATGATCATACACTGCCTAACAAGAGAGGACCTCTCCCTCAACTGCAAGGAACAGTGTTGCATTCTCTCTTGTAGAACGATTTTGCTCTTCATATATCATCCTGAGACTGTCCAATATGTCCTTGGCAAGTTCGATCTAATCGAACTGCCTCTATATTGGGTGTCTAGGGAGGCAATGATGTAACACCGGGCAAGGGAGTTTTTCTCCTCCCGTTCCTGGTAGAATCACGATCCAATCTTGATTTCTCCCAAGAACTAGAGATCGAACAGCTAAAGGCAGCGGCTGCAGGAAGGAGGCGGCAAGAGAGTATTTGCAGGGTGCAAATTTTCTCTTCTGTGATTTTAGCTATGAAGACAAGACTATCTGCTGCTTGCTTGTGATGTGTTGGGATGTCTAAAGGCTGCCGCACTCTCTTCCTTTTATAGACTTAAAGGGATCAGTTCCTAATCCCATTAGGAGTTGCTAATCCAAATCATATCTAGATTAGAAGTCCATTTAAGATAAGGGATAACCCTTATCTTATCTGTAGATTAGATCAGCCATCCCCTAATCTAATTAGGAAGTTTCCAGATCTTAATCTTTTTTATATCTTAGACTCTCTAAGTGGATAGGGTGAGGGCCCAATCCTATCAGCTGATCCATCTCAGAATTCGCCCCTTAAGTGACTAATCAAATTAGCCTAGTTTGAAATGGGCTTAAGGCCCATTTAAGGTTATGTATTCATTTAGCCTTCCAAACTGCTCCCCAGTTGGGCTTCCTTGTATGGCGTGAGACCCAAACATTGATCTACACATCAGCCACATGGGTTCAGCCCAGCCTTTGTTACAAGGCCTGGCCGAATACACTATTATGGACAGTGAACCCCTTGAAACCCATCGGATGAGCTCTATGGGCCCAACACTTACCCTAAGTGGTCCCTAGGACAAGCCACCTTGTAACACCCAGGGACTCTGGGCAGATGCAAGATTAGCTCATTAGGTAATATCCTCAATGGTCTTACACTTAACATCTCGACCAATAATGATCATACACTGCCTGACAAGAGAGGACCTCTCCCTCAGCTGCAAGGAACAGTGTTGCATTCT
Organism: Nelumbo lutea; assembly: GCF_056320005.1. Classification (NCBI taxonomy): domain Eukaryota; kingdom Viridiplantae; phylum Streptophyta; class Magnoliopsida; order Proteales; family Nelumbonaceae; genus Nelumbo; species Nelumbo lutea. The sequence goes on from NC_142691.1 coordinate 39,646,460, forward strand.
CTCTTGTAGAACGATTTTGCTCTTCATACATCATCCTGAGACTGTCCAATTTGTCCTTGGCAAGTTTGATCTGATCGAACTGCCTCTGTATTGGGTGTCTAGGGAGGCAATGATGTAACACCGGGCAAGGGAGTTTTTCTCCTCCCATTCCTGGTAGTCTCTCCTTCGGGCCTCAGAAGCCCTGTCACCCAGATGCTTCGGGGCAGGATTCTTTGCCACTTTGTCTAGCTTTTTAGAAGCTAGGACCAGCATAAGGTTCCTATACCAGTCGGCATAGTTTGGGCCCTTGAACTTGTTGTCATCAAGCAATTTTGCAAATGATTCATTTGACATTGTTTGATAAAAGAGCAAACATCAATCAACAACCATATTTGATTCATGTTCATTTCATAGATACGGATTTTAATCTACATTCCATTTCCATTTATTCATCTCTGAGATTTCCCTCCTTTCTTAGTGACAGAGACCACGGGTTGTCTCTGGAAATGTGGGAAATCACATAGGATGCATGGAGCCAACTGTTTCAGCTGCATAACCCCACCACCTTTCTCTGAAGGATCATATCCCCTCATCATATGAGTTTTCCCTTTGGCCTCTGTTAGACAAGGTTCAGAGCCATTTTCAGGTAAACCTTTTTGTTTAGTGAGTGCTTACCCATCATATTCATGAATGCCAAGGTACTATGAGAGAGTTCCCATTTTCTGGTGAAGCCCCTCCCACATCGGTCTATGATGCCCCTATCATCTTATGAAACACTTAGACAAGTCCGATAGCAAATGGATAGCCCATTTTTTGGTACGTATCCTCATTACTGAATGACCCATCCTCATGCTAATGATGGAAAGCCTTTAGAGAGTTCATCATATGAATTTCCCTATCACATGCACTCATATTAGTTGAACGGAACATTTAATTATGCCCTAGTTCTAATTTTAGGTCAAATCAAAGTGGCTCCCATTGACTTTCATAAAGCCAGATTTCGGTGGGCCTAAATCGGCTAGGGTTCCACACGTTACCTCTTGATGAGGTGTGGGGCCCACCATTGAGGGAGGTCATCCAATAACCAAAAGGGACACCATGGCAATGATGTGCATTCAACCATGGTGTGCGCAAGAGCCACTGTCAATTGAGCATGGGCCAAGCACTTATCGCCCATATACGTAGCACACAACACACATCCATACATCTTATGCAGGGATAAATTGATCCAATCAATTAATCATTTGTATGGCCCATTTGAAGCCATTTTAAATCCATAATATTAACCATTAATATTATCTATGTATATGGGTCGGATGGTTCAGCCCATATAGCTTTATGTGTTGAGTGGGCTTTTAGCAATTTTAACTAATTAAAACCGGTCCTTTACAGGTTGGGCCGAATTAACCATTTAATTAAATATCAATCATCCGGCCCATTAGTGGGAAAATTAGGGCTGACTTTCAGTCTTGATTAAACCCTAGATTCGGTCCAAACAGTTTGAACCAATCTTGGTTCGATTGGGTTTAGGGTTTGATCTTTAATTAAAATTTTAATTCAAGAAAATAATATAAAATTAAATGCTGATAAAAGAAAACCAAGAATCAGTCAAACAGGGTTTTTGGCACAATCCATCCTACAAAACAGAGGTTATATCACAGTTCACAATTTCACAAACTGCAAATCACAGATTGTAATTCTCCCATCTGCGAAATCTCCTTCTCTACAAAATCTTCTTTTCTGTGTCGCCATCTTCAATCCAAAATAAAAATAAATAGAAATCCTATTTCTATTAATGATTACATCAGATCGAATACCTATACATTCAGTCTAAAATTAAAAAAATATATATTTTACAGACCAAATGTAACAAAATAATCTAAAATCTGCAAAATCGTAGGTTCCCTGCGCAAATCAAGATTTCGATCTCCTCTTGTACAAACAGCCCATAAATCATGAAAATCATGAATAACAGTTCTAAATAATAATCAGATTTATATAAAATTAATTTCAGATTATTTGCCCATTAATTTTGGGAACAAATTTCCCAAAACCCATATTTGCGCAAATCGGGTAGAACACCTTCTACCCATTTGCACAGGTTCAGATTTGAAACAAATTGGTTCAAGATTTGAGCCATGGCTCTGATACCACTGAAGGGATGAGAGATCCATCGTATGGATGCCCAAAGATTGCAGAATAAGGGGGCGAATTTCAAAATTTTTCCTCTCCCTTCAATTGGGAATCGCATTCCCTATTTAGAAAATCATATTTTCAATGATCATTCTTGAACCACAAACTGAACCAGATCTGAACCAAAATGAGTAGGAGAGGATTATACCTGATATGGAGAACTAGTATCCCCCAAGGAAGGTGTTCACGCCCTAGGAAAGATCCAAAGACTGCTCCCACTGAAGATGGTGCAGTGTGGAATGGAGCAGAATTAGTAGTGTTCTTCTCCAAGAAATCTGTCATTTGCAAGAAGCAGCAGAATGGCACGTGAGCACAGCTTCCTATCAATTCTTTCTCAAAGAACTGATGTCTAGATAGAATCTTGACTTCTTCCACAGCTGGATATCGAACTGGCAAATAGTGGCAGCAAGAATAGGGAGGCGGCAAGAAAGAATTTTGCAGGGATGCTTAATTCTTCCTTCTGTGATTTCAGCACTCAAGGGGATGTGAATGTCTCATTCATCTAAAGGTTGCCGCCCCCTTCCTTCTTTTGTTAACCTAAAGGATCAGCTCTTGATCAAATTAGGAGCTGCTTATCCAAATCATATTTGGATTAGCCTTCTCTTCAAGTGATAAGGATAAACCCTTATCTTATCTACAGATTAGATTAGCTTTTTCCTAATCTCGTTATGAGGTTTCTAGATCTGAATCACATTCAGATTGAGACTCTCTGAGTAGATAGGGTCAAGACCCTATCCTATCTCCTAATTCATCTTAGAATTTGCCACATAATTAACTAATTAAATAGCCAAGTTTAAATGGGCTTTAGGCCCATTAAGCTTATGTGCTCACTTAACCTTCCTAACTACTGCCCAATTGGGCTTCCTTCTATGGCGTGGGACCCAAACATTGATCTACACATCAGCCACATGGGTTCGGCCCAGCCTTTGTTACAAGGCCTGGCCAAATACACTGTTATGGATAGTGCACCCCTTGAAACCCATCAAATAAGCTCTATGGGCCCAACACTTATCCTAAGAGGTCCCTGGGCCAAGTCACCTTGTAACACCCAAGGACTGTGAGCATATGCAAGATTAGCCAATCAGGTATTATCCTCAATGGTCTTACACTTAACCACTCAGCCCATAATGATCATACACTACTTGACAAGAGAGGACCTCTCCCTCAGCTGCAAGGAACAGTGTTGCACTCTCTCAAGTATGGATCCCGGGAATTAAGACCTTTTGCAAACCTTTTAGAAACCATTATATATATATATATACTTTTATATCTCATATAAAATATATTTTGCAAAACAAATCTCAATGATTGAAATCGGCTGCCAGTAGTCTTGGTTTCCATCAGTGAGAGTGCATCCCCAATCATTACCTTTGTCCGACAAAGGGGCTGATCCTGTCACTATGATCACCCACTCAGATGAATTCTCAGACTGTCCTAACATACCCAGGTTTTGACCCCCGCTAAGGATCTCACTGATTGATACATCAATGACAACCCAATTTGACGCCTAGTGCAGTATCATAATCGAGTATAGGGGTCAGGTTTAACTTTCCAGTTTTGCCCATCAATCTCCAAGGTCCACGGTAATACTAGAAATCTGGTCCTGTTCATAGATTCAATTAATCCTACACTGTATGCGCCTAGGGTCTCACCCTGTCAACCTTGTTAGGATAGGTCTCCCTAGACTGACCCACTGGCTGTGAACATTCTGAATTAACACAAATCTCATTAAGTGTTCAGTTTAAGGGGATTACACAGAAACATACCAAGGGAACATGAATCAAATATGCACTTTTATTCATTTACAATAAACCCATAAAGTACATCATTCTGATTGAGAATTCAGATCAGAACTCAGACCTGAGTTCAGACCTGAATTCTGCTATTGCAAAACTGCTCAGTTCAGATCTGAGTTCCTCTACACACAGACCTGAACTAATACAAGTTTAAGGTGAATTGGGTGTCATCACTACCCCAACTCACCCTATGATACATCTGACATACCCCAAAGGCAATTGGATAGCAAGGAATGAAATCTGACATGGGCTGAATTAACTGTGAGCTGAACTGCTGCCATTAATCCAAATTGCAGCAACACATACAGGTTGTATGCATTGCAGACATGATTTCAGGTCTCAGATTATGAGCTATACAATTGCATAGCTTAAAACCCTGAAGCCCTACAGTGAGCAGACCTGATCTCAGCCTAATTATTAATGATAGATGTGAGTACTTTTAATAAGATGTGAATATTGGAACTTTGATCTGGACCCCAGCCCTAATTCAATTCAGATCTGATTCCAGCCCTAATTAATGTATCCATGAGTGCAGCATATTGCAAATCCACTGACCTAGCATCAAGTACCTGCTATATTTGATTGAAAAATTAGCTTTGTATTTGGTTTCAGCTGCTGTAAAAACTCACAATACCCACTGATTTCAGTATCAGTGGCTATTGTAATTTCAGATCTGAACTCAGATCCCAAGGTTGTTGTTCTCAGTAGGTAAGTTTGCAGATCTGATTTTAGGTCTCTGCAATCAATTGAGGCATACAAGATGAAAGAATGGTAGGATCCATCGTATGGATGCCAAAAAGGTTGCGGAATGGGTGGGCAAATTTTAAAAGAAAATTTCTACCTTCTTCCGATTGGGAATCATATTCCCCAAATTTAGAATACAATATTCAAGGATCCTACTCGAATCATAACCGAATGAGATCTGAACCAAAAGACATGGGAGGAATTATACCTAATTCAGAGAAACAGTATATCCTAAAGTTGGTGTTCACACCCAAAGAAGACACCAAGAATCGCTCCTGCTGAAGATGACACAGCAATTTGTAGAATGGTACCAGCAGAGTGCATCCTACACACTGAATCCTTCACAAGAATCCTCTAGAAACAATAAGCACCAAATCATTTTAGTTCCTTCTGCAAAACTGATATCAAGAACAGATTTCTTGATTTTTTTTTCTGAAAGATCGAATCTATTCAAAGAATGGCGGCAGCTGGAGGAGATCCTATCTAAATTCGCAAGAAGATTTTCCTGCTCAAAACCCTAGGTTCAAATTTTGTTAATTCTCTTAGGATTTCCCCTCTTTCTTCTTTATTAAGAAATCTCCTAATCCTCTTAGAAGTTATCCCAATCCAAATCAGCATCTGGATAGGGGATGATTTTAACCCTATCTGTAGATTAGGTTAGCTTACTCCTGATCTTATCACGAGATTACCATATTCAAATCTGATTCGAATTTGGTCTCCTGAAGTGGATAACGTTAAAAGCCCAATCATTTTGCTAACCTTAATCTCAGATCTGCCCCATAAGTGGGTGATCATATCAGCCAAGTTCGAAATGGGCTTTTGGCCCATTAAGTAATCAGTGCTCAATTGGTTTCCAATTTGCTCCCGAGTTGGGCTTCTTTGTATGGCATGGGACCTAAGCATTGATGTACACACCAGCCACATGGGTTCGGCCCAGCCTTTTTTACAAGGCCTAGCCAAACTCATTGAGAAGCCGAGTGAACCCCTGAGCCCATCACATGGACCCTATAGGCCCAACACTTACACTAAGTTGTCCCTGGGCCAAGCCATCATATAAAAACCCAAGGACTGTGGGCAGGTGCAAGATTAGCCCATCAGGTATTATCCTAAATGGCCTTACACTTAACCTCTCAGCCCATAATGATCAAGCACTGCCCGACAAGAGAGGACCTCTCCCTCGGCTGCAAGGAACAGTGCTGCACTCTCTTCTCTCATGGATCCTGGGTATTAAAACCATTTGCAAATATTTTGAAAACGAAAATACCTATATATCATATATATAAATTTTGCCCATCTGTCTATAAGGTCTAGAGCTGAAAGGATGAGAGATCCATCCCATGGACGCCAAAAGATTGTAGAAAAAGGGGCAAATTTCAAAAATTTTTCTCTCCCTTCAACTGGAAATCACATTCCCTATTTAGAAATTCATATTTTCAAGGATCAATCTTGAACCTTAAACTGAACCAGATCTGAACCAAAAGGACTGGGAGAGAATAATACTTGATACGGAGAAGTAATATCTCCCAACGAAAGTGTTCACGCCCAAGGAAGGATCCAAAGACTGCTCCCACTGAAGATGGCGCAGTGCAGGATGGAGCAGAATCAACATTGTTCTTCCCCAAGAACTCTGTCCTTCGCAAGAAACAGTAGGATGGAACGTGAGCACAGCTTCCTTTTTCAATCCTTTCTCAAAGAACTGATGTCAAGATCCAATCTTGACTTCTCCCACAACTGGAGATTGAACTGGCAAACAGGGCGGCAAGAGCAGGGAGGCGGCAAGAGAGTATTCGCAGGGTGCAAAATTCTCTCTTCTTGATTTCAGCACTAAAGAGGATCTGATGTGTTTCTTGGTCTCCCTCAAGGCTGCTGCCCCCTCCTTCTTTTTGTTAACTTGAAAAGATCAGCTCCTAATCCCATTAGGAAGTGCTTATCCAAATCATATTTGGATCAGCCTTCTCTTCTAGTGATAAGGATAAACCCTTATCTTATCTGTAGATTAGATTAGCTTTATCCTAATCCCATTAGAAGGTTTCTATATCTAAATCACATTCAGATCTGGACTCTCTGAGTGGATAGGATTAAAACCCTATCCTATCTGCTAATCCATCTCAGAATTCGCCCCTTTAATTAACAAAATAAATAGCCCAGTTCGAAATGGGCTTCAGGCCCATCAAGCTTATGTGCTCACTTAACCTTCCTAACTGCTGCCCAGTTGGGCTTACCTGTATGGTGTGGGACCCAAGCATTGATCTACACACATCAGCCACATGGGTTCGGCCCAGCCTTTGTTACAAGGCCTGGTCGAATACACTGTTAAGACAGTGCACCCCCTGAAACCCATCAAATGAGCTCTATGGGCCCAACACTTACCCTAAGTGGTCCCTAGGCCAAGCCACCTTGTAACACCCAGGGACTGTGGGCAGATGCAAGATTAGCCCATTAGGTATTATTCTCAATGGTCTTACACTTAACCTCTCAGCCCTTAATGATCATACACTGCCCGACAAAAGAGGACCTCTCCCTCGGCTGCAAGGAACAGTGTTGCACTCTCCACTTATATGGATCCCGGGAATTAAAACCTTTTTGCAAACATTTTAGAAACCATAATATATATACTTTTATATCACATATAAAATATACTTCGCAAAAACAAATTTCAACGGTTGAAATCGGCTGCCGGCAGTCTTGGTTTCCAACAATGAGAGTGCATTCCCGATCATTACCTTTGTCCGACAAAAGGGCTGATCCAGTCACTATGATCACCCACTCAGATGAATTCTCGGATTTTCCCAACATACCCAGGTTTTGACCCCCGCTAAGGATCTCACTGATTGGTACATCAAAGACATCCTGATCTGACACCTAGTACAGTATCATAATCGAGTCTAGGGGTCGGGTGTAACTTTCCAGTTTTGCCCATCAATCTCCAAGGTCTAGGGCAATACTGGAAATCTGGTCCAGTTCAAAGATTCAATTAATCCCACACTTTATGTGCCTAGGGTCTCACCCCGGTTGCTGAGACAAGCCACCCCAACCGACTTGGTGGCACCACAGTGTCAGCCTTGTCTAGATAGGTCTCCCCAGACCGACCCACTGGCTGTGAACATTCTAAACTAACACGAGTCTCAATAAGTGTCCAGCTTAAGGGTATTACACAGAAACATACCAAGGGAACATGAATCAAACATGCACTTTTATTCATTTACAATAAACTCATAAAGTACATCAATTTTGATTGAAGCTAAGGGCATACAAAACTGTCTAACAGCTCCCACTTGCACTTCAGTCCAATCAGGTACTAGCCGGAGTCCCATGCTTTCCATGTGTTTGTCAAACACTTTCTGTGATAGTGGCTTTGTCAATGTGTCTGCTACATTTTCCGCTGACGCTACCTTCTGAGTCAGGACGTCCCCTCTACCAACAATCTCCCGCAGTACGTGGTACTTCCTCTTGATGTGCTTCGACTTCGAGTGGGCTCGTGGCTCCTTAGCCTGAGCAATGGCTCCATTGTTGTCACACAACAATGGGATGGGTGATGTGTCAGACAGAACTACTCCCAACTCATGAATGAACTTCTTCATCCATACGGCTTCTCTGGCAGCCTCGCTTGCGGCAATGTACTCGGCCTCAGTCGTGGAGTCTGCAGTGGACCCCTGTTTGCTGCTTTTTCCAGCAAACAACACACGATCCTATCGTGAAAACATATCTAGATGTAGACTTTATATCATCTGGGTCTGACTGGAAATTGGCATCTGTATACCCTTGGATCTGTAGTGAGCTACCGTCGATGTAAACATACTTAAGTATGTTTTTCACAGCAGTCCAATGCTCCTGCCCTGGGTTGGCCTGAAATCTGCTTACTACAATCACTGCCTGATCTATGTCAGCACGAGTGCACATCATGGCATACATGATGCTCCCTACGACAGAGGCATTGGGAACGTCTTTCATGCCATCAATCTCCTTAGAAGTCTTGGGAGACATCTTTTTGGAGAGAGTGACTCCGTGACTGAAAGGAACATTTCCTTTCTTGGAGTATTCCATGCTGTATCTCTTGACTGTTTTGTCAATATAATCAGATTGGGATAATCCTATTATCCGCTTCGATCTATCTCTATAGAGTCGAAGACCCAGTATATAGGAGGCTTCTCCAAGATCTTTCAGGGAGAATTGCTGTGATAACCACACTTTCACCGTAGTTAACATACCTACATCATTCCCAATGAGTAGAATGTCATCTACATACAGAACCAAGAAGGTAACCTTATCTCCACTGTACTTCCTGTAGACACAGGGTTCATCCGGATTCTGCTCGAAGTCAAACGATTTGACGGCAGAGTCAAAATGGATGTTTCAACTTCTAGAAACTTGCTTTAGTCCATAAATGGATCTATTAAGTTTACATACAATGTTTTCCTGACCTGTAGCAAAGAAGCCTTGCGGCTACTGCATATAGATATCTTCAGTAAGATCTCTATTCAGGAATGTAGTTTTGACATGCATTTGCCAAATCTCATAATCATGGTATGCTGCTATAGCTAGTAGGATCCTAATGGATTTAAGCATGGCCATAGGCGAAAAGGTTTCCTCATAATCGATGCCCTCTTTCTGAGTGTACCCTTAAAATAATGGTAGGATCTATATAATGAATGCCATAAAGGTTGCGGAATGGGTGGGCGAATTTCAAAAATTTCCTACCTTTTCTCAACTGGGAATCATATTCCCTAAATTTAGAATACAATATTCAAGGATCCTACTTGAACCATAATCAAACCAGATCTGTACCAAAAGATAAATGGGAGGAATATACCTGATCCGGAGAAGCAGTATCTCCCAAAGTTGGTGTTCACGTCCAAAGAATGCTCCAAGATCCGTTCCTGCTGAAGATGACACAGCTGTGAATGGAACAGAACCAACAGGGTGCGTCCTACACACTGGATCCTTCACAAGAATCCTCTGGAAGTATTAAACACTGAATCTTTTTCAGTCTTTCTTGCAAGACTGATGTCAAGAACAGATTTCTTGACTTTCTTTTCTGCAAAGATCTAATCTTGCAATGGCAGATGGCGGCTGCAGGAGGAGATCTCCAAAACGAAAAAGGCTGAACTGCTTTTTCTCTTTTTCTGGAGAGTATGAATGAGATCCTCTCTCAATTCACAGGAGATATCCTATATCTCTTCAAGTGGTTCGAAATCTGATATTTCTCTTTCTTGGTTAGGGTTTCTCCTCCTTTCTTCTTGATTAAGAATCCTCCAAATTAGGAGTTATCCCAATCCAAATCAGTATTTGGATAGGGGATAATCTTAATCCTATCTGCAGATAAAGTTAGCTTATTCTTAATCTTATCAGGTGGTTACCAGATTCAAATCTAATTTGAATTTGGTCTCCAAGAGTGGATAAGGCTAAAGGCCCAATCCTTTTACTAACATTAATCTCAGATTCGCCCCAAGGATGGGTGATCATATCAGCCCACCTCGAAATGGGCTTTTGGCCCATTAAGTGTTCAGTGTCTAATTACATTCCAATCTGCTGCCCAGTTGGGCTTCTTTGTATGGCGTGGGACCCAAGCATTGATCTACACACCAGCCACATGGGTTCGGCCCAGCCGAATTCACTGAAAAACTCAATGAACCCCTTGAGTCCATCATATGGAACCTATGGGCCCAACACTTACATTAAGTGGTCCCTGGGCCAAGCCATCTTATAAAAACCCAGGGACTGTGGGCAGATGCAAGATTAGCCCATCAGGTATTATCCTCAGTGGTCTTACACTTAACCTCTCAGCCCTTAATGATCAAGCACTACCCGACAAGAGAGGACCTCTCCCTCGGCTGCAAGGAACAGTGCCGCACTCTCCTCTCACATGGATCCCGGGAATTAAAACCATTTGCAAACAATTCGAAACCGTACATATATATATATATATATATATATATATATATATATATATATATATTAATTTTGCAAAACAAAATTCCAACGATTGAAATCAATTGCCGGCAGTTTGGTTTCCATCAGAGAGAGTGCATTCCTGATCATTACCCTTTGTCCGACAAAGTGGCTGATTCTGTCACTATGATCACCCACTCAGATGAATTCTCAAACTGCCCCAACATACCCAGGTTTTGATCCCCACTAAGGATCTCACTGAATTGGCATATCAAAGGCAGCCTGATCCAACACCTAGTGAAATGTCATAATCGAGTCTAGGGGTCAGGTGTAACTTTCCAATTTTGCCCATCTATCTCCAAGGTCCAGGGCAAGATTGGAAATCTAGTCCGGTTCAAGGTTTCAAGTAATCCCATACTGCATGTGCCTCGGGTCTTACCCTGGTGGCTGAGACAGGCCATCCCAACACTTGGTGGCACACCAGTATCAGCCTTGGCAGGATAAATCTCCCCAGACTTATCCAACGGCTGTGAACATTTAAAACTAACATGAGTCTCTATAAATGTCCAGTTTTAGGGTTTTACACAGAATTAAACCAAACAACATGAATCAAACATGCACTTTATTTATTTCCACTAAATAACAAACGTACATCAAAACAGATTGAAGCTAAGGGCATACAAAACTGTCTAACAACTCCCACCTGCACTTAGGTCCAATCTGGTACAAGCCGGAGTCCCATACTTTTCACGTGTTTCTCAAACACCTTCTGTGTCAGTGGCTTAGTCAATGGGTCTGCCACATTATCCGCTGATGCTACCTTCTGAATCAGGACGTCCCCTCTACCAACGATCTCCCGCAGTACATGGTACTTTCTCTTGATGTGTTTCAACTTCGAGTGAGCCCGAGGCTCTTTAGCCTGGGCGATCGCTCCATTGTTGTCACACAACAACGGGATGGGAGATGTTCTAGATGGAATCGCTCCCAATTCGTGTATGAACTTCTTCATCCACATGGCTTCCTTGGCAGCTTCACTTGCGGCAATGTACTCGGCCTCGGTTGTGGAGTCTGCAGTGGACCCCTGTTTGCTGCTTTTCCAGCAAGCAACACACGATCTTATCGTGAAAACATACCCAGATGTAGACTTTCTATCATCTGGATCCGACTGGAAATCGGCATCGGTATACCCTAGAACTTGCAGTGAACTACCATTGAATACCAGACAAAACTCTTTTGTCCTTCGAAGGTATTTGAGTATGTTTTCACAGTAGTCCAATGCTCCTGCCCTGGGTTTGCCTGGAATCTGCTTACCACACTCACTGCCTGAGCAATGTCAGGGCGAGTGCACAGCATGGCATACATGATGCTCCCTACGGCTGAGGCATAGGGAACGTCTCTCATGCTCTCAATCTCCTCAGAAGTCTTGGGAGACATCTTCTTGGAGAGAGTGACTCCGTGCCTGAAAGGAACGTTTCCTTTCTTGGAGTTCTCCATGCTATACCTCTTGACAATTTTGTCAATATAAGCAGCCTGGGATAATCCAATTATCCGCTTCGATCTATCTCTATAGAGTCGAAGACCCAGTATGTATGAAGCTTCTCCAAGATCTTTCATGGAGAACTACTGTGATAGCCATACCTTGACCGATGTCAACATTCCTACATCATTCCCAATGAGTAGGATATCGTCCACGTACAACACCAAAAAGGTGATCTTATCCCCACTGGACTTCATGTAAACACAGGGCTCATCCGGATTCTAATCAAAGTCAAACGTTTTGACTGCAGAATCAAAACGGATGTTCCAACTCCTAGAAGCCTGCTTAAGTCCATATATGGATCTATTAAGTTTACATACCATGTGTTCCTGACCAGCAGCAATGAAGCCTTGCGGCTGCTGCATGTAGATATCTTCACTAAGATCTCCATTCAGGAACGCGGTTTTGACATCCATTTGCCAAATCTCATAGTCATGGTACGCTGCTACAGCTAGCAGGATCCTAATGGATTTAAGCATGGCCACGAGCGAAAAGGTTTCCTCATAGTCGATGCCTTCTTTCTGAGTATACCCTTTCGCCACCAAGCGAACTTTAAAGGTCTCAATCCTGCCATCGGGGCCCTTCTTCCTCTTGTAGATCCATTTGCAACCAATTGCTTTTACCCCGGGGGGCGGATCCACTAGAGTCCAGACTCCATTGGTCTCCATTGAGTCCATTTCAGCCCTCATGGCCTCCACCCACTTCTGGGAGTCTATGTCTAACATAGCTTCCGCGTAAGTCACGGGATCCTCTTCACTAGTCAAAATTTCCATCAGGTAACTATCCTGGTCATAATCATATCGGACTGGTGGTCTGGATACCCGGGTGGGACATCTCCCACTGCTCCTGAGCTCTCCTCATCAAGAACTATTTCCCGACGATGGGTGTCCAGGATGTAATCGGATTCTAAGAACTGGGCGTTTCGACTGCAGAACACTTTCTGCTCACTCGGGTCATAGAATAGATAACCCACCGAATCCTTTGGGTAGCCTATAAACAGGCAACGACTGGTTTTAGATTCCAACTTGTCCGCACTTGTTCTTTTAACATGTGCAGGACAACCCCAAATCTTCAAGTGTCTTACACTTGGCTTCCTTCCTGTCCAAAGTTCATATGGAGTTCTCGAAACTGATTTGGTTGGAACCCGATTTAGCACGTAGATAGCAGTCTCTAATGCGTATCCCCAAAAGGATGTGGGTAATTGTGAGCGTACGAGACGTGACCGGACCATGTCTAACAAGATCCTATTCCTCCTCTCTAAAACACCGTTGAGTTGAGATGTAGCAGGAGGAGCTAATTGTGACACTACCCATTGGCCTTTCAGTAGTCCCTGAATTCGTCAGAGAGATACTCGCCACCTCGATCTGATTGAAGGGCCTTAATTTCTCTCCCTAACTGTTTCTCGACTTCCTGTCTGAACTCTTTGAACTTTTCAAATGATTCAGACTTATGTCTCATTAGGTACACATAACCATATTGTGAAAAATCATCTGTAAAGGTGATGAAGTACACGTGTTGATTCCGTGTCCTAACACTCAGGGGATCACATACATCAGTATGTATTAGGTCAAGTGTGCCTTCAGATCTTTCAGGCTTACCATCAAATGGCCGCTTAGACATCTTACCTTGAAGGCAATGTTCACAAGTGGGAAGATTTTCTACAGTTAGAAAATCCAAAGGACCATCCTTTACCAACCTTGTGATTCGGTCAATACCGATATGGCCAAGTCGGTAATGCCAGAGGCACGTGCGACTTACTGTATCACGATTCCTTTTCTTGGGATTTTCGACCGACGTAGTTTCGGTTAAGTTAGTTTCCAGAGAAGGATGTAGAACATAGAGACCATTCTCTTGTTCCCCGCATGCGATGAATTTATTATTCCGTTTAACAGTAATCACATTACTAAAATAAACAGTATATCCATCAGCACAGTTTTGAAACAGAAATTAAGTTTCTTCTCAAGTTCTGTACATAAAGACAATCTTTAAGTACAAGTATTCCTTCTTTAAAAACTAATTCTACGGTTCCTATTGCTGCTGCTGCAACACTTGCAGTTGTTCCCAAGAATAGTGTCACTTCACCTTCACTCAACCTTCTGCTAACTTTGAACCCCTGCAATGAGTTACACGCATGAGTTGAAGCCTCAGAGTCAACACACCAGGACACAGAAGTAACTAACATGTTAGTTTCTATGACACAAGTTTCGATGTTACCTTTCTTAGATTCCAGGTAGGCAGGACAATTCCTCTTCCAGTGGCTGGTCTGCTTGCAGAAGTGACAGACATCAGATGCCTTGTTCTTCTTCTACTTCTTAGGATTGGCAGCCTTCTTCTGAGGCTTCTTTGCCTTTCTCTTTTTCTTGCCCGATTTGTTAGCTTCAGCAAGCATAACTACAGGCTCATCCTTCTTGAGTAGATCCTCGGCTCTCTGCAACATATTGCTGAGTTCCTGGACGCTGACATTCAGCTTATTCATATTGTAGTTCATTGTGAACGCATTGAAGGAAGAGGGCAAAGAATTGAGGATGGCATCCACTTGCGTGCCAAGATCTAGCCCGGATCCAATAGCTTCAAGTTCGTTAGTGTAACCCATCATCCGAAGACAATGGTCATGAACTTTCTGCCCTTTGGTCATCTGCGCGGTCATGAACAATTTCAGGACCTTCTGTCAAGTAGAACGGTTCTGCTCTTCATACATTATTCTTAGACTGTCCAATATGTCCTTGGCTAGTTCGATCTGATCGAATTGCCTCTGTATTGAGTTTTCTAATGAGGCAACGACAAAGCAGCGGGCTAGGGAGTTCTTATCCTCCCACTCTTGGTAGTCCCTCCTACGGGCCTCAGAAGCCCTATCACCCGGACGTTCCGGTGCAGGATTTTTCACTACCTTGTCTAACTTTTTGGAAGTTAGGACCAGCATAATATTTCTGTACCAGTCGGCATAGTTTGGGCCCATAAGCTTGTTATCGTCTAGAAGCTTTGCAAATTGACCATTTGCCATTTTCTGATAAAATAGCAAAATCATTAGTCCACAACCTTAGTTTGATTCATGTTACCTACATAGATATGGCTTTTAATCTATGTTCCATTCCCATTTGTTCATCTCTGAGATTTCCCTCCTTTCTCAGTGACGGAGACGACGAAATGTCTCTGGAAATGTGGGAAATCACATGGGGTGCATGAAGCCAACTGTTTCAGCTGCATAACCTCACCACCTTTCTGTGACGGATCATATCCACACATCAAATGAGTTTCCCTTTGGCCTCTATCAGACAAGGTTCAGAACCGTTTTCAGGTAAACCTTTCTGTCCAGTGAGTGCTTACCCATCATATTCAGGTTACGCCAAGGTACCGTGAGAGAGTTTCCATTTTCTGGTGAAGCCCCTCCCACATCGGTCTATGACGCCCCTATCATCTTATGAAACACTCTAATAGATCCAACAGCAAATGGATAGCCCAATTTTATGGTGTGTTTCCTCATTACTGAAGGACCCATCATTGTGCTAATGACGGAAGGCCTTTAGAGAGTCCATCATAAGGGTCTCCCTATCACAAGCATTCATATTTGCTGGAGGGAACAAAAACGCCCTAGTTTTAATTTAGGTCAAACCAGAGTGGCTCCCACTGACTTTCATAAAGTCAGATTTCTGGTGGGCCTTAATCGGCTAGGGGTTCCGTACGCATCCCTTTTCAGGGTTGTGGGGCCCACCAAACAAAGAGGGGTCATCCAATGACCTTGAAGGACACCATGGCAATGATGTGCATTCAGCCATGGTGTGCGCAAGAGCCACTAACGAGTCTTCATGGGCCAAGTACTTATGGCCCATGGTCGTAGCACATCAAACATCCAAACATCACATGTAAAGGAGGAATTGATCCAATCAATTAACTGCTGTAAAGCCCATTGAATAGCCCATTTAAAAACTAAGTCATTAACAATTAATGACTACTAGGTGTATGGGCTGAATCGCAGATAGCAGTTCAGCCCATACAGCTTATCTCACAGTAATGGGCCTTTTGCAGTTTTAACCCTTTAAAACTGGGCTTTATAGGTGGGCCGAATTAATCCTTGTAATTGAACATCAGATTTGGAACAGCAAGTGTGAGAAATACAGACTGAAAAACAGTCCCTATCGAACCCCAGATTCGGTCCAAACAGTTTTGGTCCAATCTAGTCCGAGAGGATCCAAAACTGATTTTCAATTCAAGAATTAATTCATGAAAGATTTGAAATTAATAATTTTGATTTCAAACAATCACAAATCAAACTATGGACTGTTCGCACCACCTGCAAAACAGAGGTTAATCACAAGGGTTGCAGTTTCACAAACTACAAATCGCAGAAAGCGATTTCTCCAACTGCAAACCTCCAGCGCCGCCTTCTTCTTCCTTCTTCTTTAATCAAGAAAAATTACAGAAATCCTATTTCTATTAATTACATTCTTGATCAAATCCTATACATTCAGTATAAAATAAAATAAAAATTATTTACAAACCGAATATAAATAAATAGAAAGAAAAAGGGTGCGCAGACTATCTGCGCCAAATCTGCACTATGATCTTCAGGTTCGAACAGTCCATTAAATCAAAATAAATAAAGAACAATTCTAAATAAATTTTGGATTTAATAAAATTAATTTCAGATCAATCGCCCTTAACAAGAAACAATTTCTTGAAATAAAGAAAACAATCTGCGCAAATCCTGAAAGAACACCTTCTATCCATCTGCGCAGGGTCAGATCTGATTTTCTTTTGGTCCAAGATTCGAACCTGTGGCTCTGATACCACTGAAAGAATGGTAGGATCCATCCAATGGATGCCATAAAGGTTGCGGAATGGGTGGGCGAATTTCAAAAATTTCCTACCTTCTCTCAACTGGGAATCATATTCCCTAAATTTAGAATACAATATTCAAGGATCCTACTTGAACCATAATCAAACCAGATCTGTACCAAAAGATAAATGGGAGGAATATACCTGATCCGGAGAAGCAGTATCTCCCAAAGTTGGTGTTCATGCCCAAAGAATGCTCCAAGATCCGTTCCTACTGAAGATGACACAGCTGTGAATGGAACAGAACCAGCAGGGTGCGTCCTACACACTGGATCCTTCACAAGAATCCTCTAGAAGTATTAAACACTGAATCTTTTTCAGTCTTTCTTGCAAGACTGATGTCAAGAACAGATTTTTGACATTCTTTTCTGCAAAGATCTAATCTTGCAATGGCAGATGGCGGCGGCAGGAGGAGATCTCCAAAACGAAAAAGGCTGAACTGCTTTTTCTCTTTTTCTGGAGAGTATGAATGAGATCCTCTCTCAATTCGCAGGAGATATCCTATATCTCTTCAAGGTGGTTCGAAATCTGATATTTCTCTTTCTTGGTTAGGGTTTCTCCTCCTTTCTTCATGATTAAGAATCCTCTAAATTAGGAGTTATCCCAATCCAAATCAGTATTTGGATAGGGGATAATCTTAATCCTATCTGCAGATAAAGTTAGCTTACTCCTGATCTTATCAAGAGATTACCAGATTCAAATCTAATTTGAATTTGGTCTCCAAGAGTGGATAAGGATAAAGGCCCAATCCTTTTACTAACATTAATCTCAGATTCGCCCCAAGGATGGGTGATCATATCAGCCCACCTCGAAATGGGCTTTTGGCCCATTAAGTGTTCAGTGTCTAATTACATTCCAATCTGCTGCCCAGTTGGGCTTCTTTGTATGGCGTAGGACCCAAGCATTGATCTACACACCAGCCACATGGGTTCGGCCCAGCCGAATTCACTGAAAAACTCAATGAACCCCTTGAGTCCATCTTATAAAAACCTAGGGACTGTGGGCAAATGCAAGATTAGCCCATCAGGTATTATCCTCAATGGTCTTACACTTAACCTCTCAGCCCTTAATGATCAAGCACTACCCGACAAGAGAGGACCTCTCCCTCGGCTGCAAGGAACATTGCCGCACTCTCATCTCACATGGATCCTGGGAATTAAAACCATTTGCAAACAATTCAAAACCGTACATATATATATATATAAATATATTAATTTTGCAAAACAAAATTCCAACGATTGAAATCAACTGCTGGCAGTTTGGTTTCCATCAGAGAGAGTGCATTCCCGATCATTACCCTTTGTCCGACAAAGTGGCTGATTCTGTCACTATGATCACCCACTCAGATGAATTCTCAAACTGCCCCAACATACCCAGGTTTTGATCCCCGCTAAGGATCTCACTGAATTGGCATATCAAAGGCAGCCTGGTCCAACACCTAGTGAAATGTCATAATCGAGTCTAGGGGTCAGGTGTAACTTTCCAGTTTTACCCATCTATCTCCAAGGTCCAGGGCAATACTGGAAATCTGGTCCGGTTCAAGGATTCAAGTAATCCCATACTGCATGTGCCTCGGGTCTTTCCCTGGTGGCTGAGACAGGCCATCCCAACACTTGGTGGCACACCAGTATCAGCCTTGGCAGGATAAATCTCCCCAGACTTATCCAACGGCTGTGAACATTTAAAACTAACATGAGTCTCTATAAATGTCCAGTTTTAGGGTTTTACACAGAATTAAACCAAACAACATGAATCAAACATGCACTTTATTTATTTCCACTAAATAACAAAAGTACATCAAAACAGATTGAAGCTAAGGGCATACAAAACTGTCTAACAACCCGTTCGCCACCAGACGAGCATTGAAGGTCTCAACCTTACCATCGGGGCCCTTCTTCCTCTTGTAAATCCATTTGCAACCGATTGCTTTTACCCTGGAGGGCAGATCTACTAGAGTCCAGACTCCATTGGTCTTCATTGGTCTTCATTGAGTCCATCTCTACTCCCATGGCCTCCACCCACTTCTGGGAATTTATGTCCAACATAGCTTCCGTGTAAGTCACGGGATCCTCCTCACTAGTCAAGGTTACCACCAGGTAACTATCCTGCTCATAACCATAATGGACTGGTGGCCTGGATACCCGAGTGGATCTTCTAGGTTGGTCACTACCTGGAACTTGTGGGACATCTCCCACTGTTCCTGAGCTCTCCTCATCAAGAACAACTTCCTGACGATGGGTGTCCAGGATATAGTCGGTTTCCAAGAATTGCGCATTACGACTGCAGAACACTTTCTGCTCACTTGGGTCATAGAATAGGTAACCTGCAGAATAACCATCTACACACAATTTTGAGACAGAAATCAAATTTCTCCTTAAATTTTGCACATAAAGACAGTCTATCAGTACAATTGTTCTTTCTCTAAAAATTTAATCCACGGTTCCTATGGCCGCGGCTGCAACAGTTGTAGTAGTCCCCAAGAAGAGTGTGACTTCTCCTTCACTCAGCCTTCTGCTTACCTTGAACCCCTCCAGTGAGTAACAAGCATGAGTTGAAGCCCCGGAGTCAATACACCAGGATGCAGAAGCTACCAACAAATTGGTTTCTATAACACAAGTTTCGAAATTACCTTTCTGGGTTTCCAGGTAAGCAGGACAGTTCCTTTTCCAGTGGTCGGTCTTCTTGCAGAAGTGACAGGCATCCGATGCTTTGTCTTTCTTCTGCTTCTTGCTCTTAGCGGCTTTCTTCTGAGGCTTCTTCGCCTTCCTCTTTCTCTTGCCTGTCTTAACAGTTTCAACAAGCATGGCTACAGGCTAATCCTTTCTAATAAGTTCTTCAGCTCTTTGCAACATATTGCTGAGCTCTAGTTAGCTGACATTCAGCTTGTTCATTTATAGTTCATGATGAACGGATTAAAGGAAGGAGGCAAAGAGTTAAGGATAGCATCTATCTGGGTTGCAAGGTCCAGCCCGGATCCAAGAGCCTCCAGTTCGTTGATGTATCCCATCATCCGAAGACAATGGTCGTGAACTTGTTGACCCTTGGACATTCGTGCGGTCATGAACTGTTTCAAGACCTTTTGTCGAGTAGAACGATTATGCTCTTTATACATTGTCCTGAGACTGTCCAATATGTCTTTGGCAAGTTCGATCTGATCGAACTATCTCTGTATCGGGTTGTCTAAGGAGGCAATGATGTAACACCGGGCAAGGGAGTTTTTCTCCTCCCATTCTTGATAGTCTCTCATTCGGGCCTCAGAAGCCCTATCACCCGGACGCTCTGGGGCAGGATTCTTTACCACTTTGTCCAGCTTTTCAGAAGCTAGGACCAGCATAAGGTTCCTGTACCAATCAGCATAGTTTTGGCTCTTCAACTTGTTGTCATCAAGCAGTTTTGCAAATGATCCGTTTGCCATTTTCTGATAAAAGAGCAAACATCAGTCCACAACCTAATTTGATTCATGTTCATTTCATAGATATGGATTTTAATCTACGATACACTTCCATTTATTCGTCTCTGAGATTTCCCTCCTCTCTCAGTGACGGAGACTACAGGTTGTCTCTGGAAATGTGGGAAATCACATAGGGTGCACGGAGCCAACTGTTTCAGCTTCATAACCCCACCACCTTTCTGTGAAGGATCACATCCACTCATCATATGAGTTTTCCCTTTGGACTCTGTCAGACAAGGTTCAGAACCATTTTCAGGTAAACCTTCCTGTCCAATGAGTGCTTACCCATCATATTCTTGAATGCCAAGGTAACGTGAGAGAGTTCCCATTTTCTAGTGAAGCCCCTCCCACATCGGTCTATGATGCCCCTATCATCTTATGAAACACTCAAACAAGCCCAACAGCAAATGGATAGCCCATTTTCTGGTGCGTTTCCTCAATACTGAAGGATCCATCCTCATGCTAATGATGGAAGGCCTTTAGAGAGTTTATCATAGAAATCTCCCTATCACATGCACTCATATTAGCTGGAGGGAACAAAATTACGCCCTAGTTTGATTTAGGTCAAACCAAAGTGGCTCCCACTGGCTTTCATAAACCCAAATTTCAGTGGGCCTTCAATCGGCTAGGGTTCCGCACGTAACCTCTTGATGAGGTGTGGGGCCCACCACTGAGGGAAGTCATCCAATGACCAAAAGGGACACCATGGAAATTATGTGCATTCAGCCATGGTGTGCGCAAGAGCCACTGTCGAATGAGCATTGGCCAAGTACTTATGGCCCATGTACGCAGCACATCACACATCCATACATCACATGCAGAGATAAATTGATCCAACCAATTAATTATCTGTAAGGCCCGTTGGAAGCCCGTTAAAATTCCATAATATTAACCATTAATATTATCTAGGTATATGGGCTGAATTAGGGTTACCTAGTTCGGTCCATATAGCTTTATCCTTTAAAATGGGCTTTTGCAGTTTTAACTATTTAAACCTGGGCCTTTACAGGCTGGGCCGAATTAACCATTTAATTAAATATCAATCCTTAAGTCCATTAGTCGGAAATTAGGGCTGACTTTCATTCTTGATTTAACCCTAGAATTGGTCCAAACAGTTTTGAACCAATCTTGGTTCGAATGGGTCTAGGGTTTGATTTTTAATTAAATCCTTAATTCAAGAAAATAATCTGAAATTAAATACTGATAAAAGGAAATACAAGAATCAGTCAAACCGGGCTGTTAGCACAATCCTTCCTGCAAAACAGAGGTTAGATCATAGAATGCAGTTTCACAAACTGCAAATCGCAAATAGCATTTCTCTTATCTGCGAAATCTCCTTCTCTGCACCGCCATCTTCGATCCAAAATAAAAAATAAATAGAAATCCTATTTCTATTAATAATTACATCAGATCGAATACCTATACATTGAGTCTAGAAAATAAAAAAAAAATATTTACAGACCCAAAATAAATCAAGAACTGCAAAATCGCAGGTTCCCTGCGCAAACCAAGAAATCGATCTCCTCTTGTACGAACGGCCCATAAATCAAGAAAATTATAAAGAACAATTCTAAATAATAATGAGATTTATTTAAAATTAATTTCATATTATTTGCCCATCTGATTTGGGAACAAATTTCCCAAAAACCAAATCTGCGCAAATTGGATAGAACGCCTTCTGAAACAGAATTGTTGAAGATTTGAACCTGAGGCTCTGATACCACTGAAAGGATGAGAGATCCATCCCATGGACGCCCAAAGATTGCGGAATAAGGGGTGAATTTCAAAAATTTTTCTCTCCCTTCAACTGGGAATCACATTCCCTATTTAGAAAATCATATTTTCAATGATCAATCTTGAACCTTAAACTGAACCAGATCTGAACCAAAAGGAATGGGAGAGTATAAAACCTGATACGGAGAAGTAATATCTCCCAACGAAAGTGTTCACACCCAAGGAAGGATCCAAAGACTGCTCCCACTGAAGATGGCACAGTGCAGGATGGAGCAGAATCAACAGTGTTCTTCCCCAAGAACTCTGTCCTTCGCAAGAAACAGTAGGATGGAACGTGAGCAAAGCTTCCTTCTCAATCCTTTCTCAAAAAACTGATGTCAAGATCCAATCTTGACTTCTTCCACAGCTGGAGATCGAACTAGCAAACAAGGCGACAAGAGCAGGGAGGCGGCAAGAGAGTATTCGCAGGCTGCAGAATTCTCTCTTCTTGATTTCAGCACTAAAGAGGATCTGATGTGTTTCTTGGTCACTCTCTAGGCTAACGCCCCCTCCTTCTTATTGTTAACTTGAAAAGATCAGCTCCTAATCCCATTAGGAAGTGCTTATCCAAATCATATTTGGATCAGCCTTCTCTTCTAGTGATAAGGATAAACCCTTATCTTATCTGCAGATTAGATTAGCTTTATCCTAATCCCATTAGAAGGTTTCTAGATCTGAATCACATTCAGATTTGGACTCTCTGAGTGGAAGGATTAAGACCCTATCCTATCTGCTAATCCATCTCAGAATTCGCCCCTTTAATTAACTAAATTAATAGCCCAGTTCGAAATGGGCTTCAGGCCCATCAAGCTTATGTGCTCACTTAACCTTCCTAACTGCTGCCCAGTTGGGCTTCCCTGTATGGCGTGGGACTCAAGCATTGATGTACACATCAGCCACATGAGTTCGGCCCAGCCTTTGTTACGAGGCCTGGTCGAATACACTGTTAAGACAGTGCACCCCCTGAAACCCATCAAATGGGCTCTATGGGCCCAACACTTACCCTAAGTGGTCCCTGGGCCAAGCCACCTTGTAACACCTAGGGACTATGGGCAGATGCAAGATTAGCCCATCAGGTATTATTCTCAATGGTCTTACACTTAACCTCTCAGCCCTTAATGATCATACACTACCCGACAAGAGAGGACCTCTCCCTCGGCTGCAAGAAACAGTGTTGCACTCTCCACTTATATGCATCCCGGGAATTAAAACCTTTTTGCAAACATTTTAGAAACCATAATATATATACTTTTATATCTCATATAAAATATACTTCGCAAAAACAAATTTCAATGGTTGAAATCGACTGCCGGCAGTCTTGGTTTCCAACAGTGAGAGTGCATCCCCGATCATTACCTTTGTCCGACAAAGGGGCTGATCCTGTCACTATGATCACACACTCAGATGAATTCTCGGATTGTCCCAACATTCCCAGGTTTTGACCCCCGCTAAGGATCTCACTGATTGGTACATCAAAGACACCCCGATCCGACACCTAGTGCAGTATCATAATCGAGTCTAGGGGTCGGGTGTAACTTTTCAGTTTTGCCCATCAATCTCCAAGGTCCAGGGCAATACTGGAAATCTGGTCCAGTTCAAAGATTCAATTAATCCCACACTGTATGTGCCTAGGGTCTCACCCCGGTAGCTGAGACAAGCCACCCCAACCGACTTGGTGGCACCACAGTGTCAGCCTTGTCAGGATAGGTCTCCCCAGACCAACCCACTGGCTGTGAACATTCTAAACTAACACGAGTCTCAATAAGTGTCCAGTTTAAGGGTATTACACAGAAACATACCAAGGGAACATGAATCAAACATGCATTTTTATTTTGAAAACGAAAATACCTATATATCATTTATATAAATTTTGCCCATCTGTCTATAAGGTCTAGGGCAGTATTGGAAATCTGGTCCGGTTCAAGGATTTGAGTAATCCCATACTGCATGTGCCTTGGGTCTTACCCTGGTGGCCGAGACAGGCCAGCCCAACACTTGGCGGCATACCAGTATCAGCCTTGGCAGGATAAATCTCCCCAGACATATCCAATAGCTACGAACATTTAAAACTAACACAATTCTCATTAAGTGCCCAGTTTTAGAGTCTTACACAAAATCATACCATACAACATGAATGAAGCATGCTCCCACTTGCACTTATGTCCAATCTGGTATAAGCCGGAGTCCCATACTTTCCACGTATTTCTCAAACACCTTTTGTGTTAGTGGCTTAGTTGATGGGTCTGCCACATTATCCGCTGATGCTACCTTCTGAATCAGGACGTCCCCTCTATGAACGATCTCCCATAGTATGTGGTACTTCCTCTCGATGTGCTTTCACTTCGAGTGGGCCCGAGGCTCTTTAGCCTGGGCGATCGCTCCATTATTGTCACACAACAATGGGATGGATGATATGCTAGATAAAATCACTCCCAATTAGTGAAGGAATTTCTTCATCCACACGGCTTCCTTGGAAGCTTCACTTGCAGCAATGTACTCGACCTCGGTTGTGGAATCTGCAGTGGACCCCTGTTTGCTACTTTTCTAACAAACAACACATGATCCATTTGTGAAAACATACCTAGATGTAGAGTTTCTATCATCTGGATCCGACTGGAAATTGGCATCAGTATACCGTAGAACTTGTAGTGAACTACCATCGAATACCAGACAAAACTCTTTTGTCCTTCGATGATATTTGAGTATGTTCTTCACAACAGTCCAATGCTCCTGCCCTGGGTTGGCCTGGAATCTGCTGATCACATTCATTGCCTGAGCAATGTCAAGGCGAGTGCACAGCATGGCATACATGATACTCCCAACGGCTGAAGCATAGGGAACGTCTTTCTAGCCCTCAATCTCCTAAGACGTCTTGGGAGACATCTTCTTGGAGAGAGTGACTCCATGCCTGAAAGGGACGTTTCCTTTCTGGAGTTCTCCATGCTGTATCTTTTGACAATTTTATCAATGTAAGCAACCTGGGATAATCCAATTATCTGCTTCAATCTATCTCTATAGAGTTGAAGACCCAGTATATAGGAAGCTTTCCAAGATCTTTAATGGGGAATTGCGGTGAAATTCATACTTTAATCAAAGTCAACATTCCTACATCATTCCCAATGATTAGGATATTGTCCACGTACAACACCTAAGAGGTGACCTTATCCCCACTGGTCTTCCTGTATAAACCGGGTTCATCCGAGTTCTGCTCAAAGTCAAATGATTTGACAGCAGAGTCAAAATGGATGTTCCAACTCCTAGAAGCCTGCTTAAGTCCATATATGGATCTATTAAGTTTGCATACCATGTGTTCCAGACCAGCAACAATGAAACCTTATGGCTGCTGCATGTAGATATCTTCACTAAGGTCTCTATTCAGGAACGTAGTTTTGACATCCATCTGCCAAATCTCGTAGTCATGGTATGCTACTATAGCTAGCAGAATCCTAATGGATTTAAGCATGGCCATAGGCGAAATGGTTTCCTCATAGTCGTTGCCTTCTTTCAGAGTATACTCTTTCGCCACCAAACAAGCTTTGTCGGTCTCAATTCTGCCATCGTGGCCCTTCTTCCTCTTATAGATCCACTTGCAACCAATTGCTTTTACCTCGGAAGGCGGATCTCTAGAGTCTAGACTACATTGGCCTCCATCGAGTGCATCTCAGCTCTCATGGCCTCCACCCACTTTTGGGAATCTATGTCCTACATAATTTCTGCATAAGTTACGGGATCCTCCTCACTAGTCAAGGCTTCCACTAGGTAACTATCCTAGTCATAACCATATCGGACTGGTGGCCTGGATACCCGAGTGGATCCTCTAGGTTGGTTACTACCTGGAACATGTGGGACATCTCCCACTGCTCCTGAGCTCTCCTCATCAAGAACTATTTCCTGATGATGGGTGTCCAGGATGTAATCGGTCTCTAAGAACTAGGTGTTTCGACTACAGAACACTTTCTCCTCACTTGGGTCATAGAATAGATAACCCACCAAACCTTTTGGGTAGCCTATAAATAGGCAACGACTGGTCTTGGATTCCAACTTGTCTGCCTCATTCTTTTAACATGCGCAGGACAACCCCAAATCTTCAAGAGTCTAACACTTGGCTTCCTTCTGGTCCAGATTTCATATGGAGTTTTCGGAACCAATTTGGTTGGAACCTGATTCAGCACGTAGATAGCAGTCTCTAATGCATATCTCCAAAAGGATGTGGGTAATTCTGAGTGTACGAGAAGCTAATTGTGACACTATCCCATTGAGCTTCAGGTAGTCCCTGAATTCGTCAGAGAGATACTCGCCACCTTGATCCGATCGAAGGGCCTTAATTTCTCTCCCTAACTATTTCTCGACTTCTTGTCTGAACTCTTTGAACCTTTCAAAGGATTCAGACCTATGTCTCATTAGGTACACGTAACCATACCGAGATTAATCATCGGTAAATGTAATGAAATACACATGTTGGTTATGAGTCCTAACACTCAGGAGGCCACATATATCAGTATGTATTAGGTCAATTGTGCTTGTACAACTTTTAGGCTTACCGTTAAATAGCCGCTTAGTCATCTTACCTTGGAGTTAAGGTTCACAAGTAGGAAGATTTTTTACGGTTAGAAAATCCAAAGGACCATCATTTACTAGCCTTCTAATTCGGTCAACACCAATATGGCCAAGCCGGTAATGCCACAAGCACGTGGGACTTACTGTATGATGAATTCTTTTCTATGGATTTTTGACCGACTTAGTTTCGGTTAAGTTTGTTTCCAGAGAAGGATGTAGAACATAGAGACCGTTCTCCAGTTCTCGCATGCGATGAATTTATTATTCCATTTAATGGTAATCATATTACTAAAATAAACAGTATATCCATCAGCACACAGTTTAGAAACAAAAATTAAATTTCTTCTCAAGTTATGTACATAAAGACAAACTTTAAGTACAAGTACTCTTTCTCTAAAGACTAATTCTATGGTTCCTATTGCCGCAGCTGCAACACTTGCAGTTGTTCCCAAGAACAGTGTCACTTCTCCCTCACTCAGTCCTCTACTAACTTTGAACCCCTGCAGTGAGTTACACGCAAGAGTTGAAGCCCCGGAGTCAACACACCAGGACACAGAAGTCGCCAACATATTAGTTTCTATGACACAAGTTTCGAAGTTACCTTTCTTATATTCTAGGTAGGCAGGATAGTTCCTCTTCCAGTGGCCAGTATACTTGTAGAAGTGGCAGGCATTAGATGCCTTATTCTTCTTCTACTTCTTGGGCTTGGCAGTTTTCTTTCAGGGCTTCTTTGCCTTTCTCTTTTTCTTGCCTGATTTGTTATGTTCAACAAGCATAACCACAGGCTCATCCTTCTTAAGTAAGTCCTCGGCCCTCTGCAACATATTGCTGAGTTCCTGGACACTGACATTCAGCTTGTTCATATTATAGTTCATTATGAATGCATTTGACGGAAGAGGGCAAAGAACTCAGGATAGCACCTACTTGTGTGCCAAGATCTAGCCCGGATCCAAGGGCTTTGAGTTCGTTAATGTAGCCCATCATCCGAAGACAATGGTCATGAACTTTCTACCGTTTGGACATTTGCACGGTCATGAACAGTTTCAAGACCTTCTGTCGAGTAGAACGATTTATGCTCTTCAAACATTGTCTTTAGACTGTCCAATTTGTCCTTGTCTAGTTCAATCTAATCGAACTGCCTCTATATTGAGTTGTCCAGTGAGGCAATGACAAAGCAGCGGGCTAGGGAGTTCTTATCCTCCCAATCTTGATACTCCCTCCTTCGAACCTCAGAAGCTGTAGCACCTGGATGCTCCGGGGTAGGATTTTCACTACCTTGTCTATCTTTTCAAAAGTTAGGACCAGCATAAGGTTTCTATACCAGTCGACATAGTTTGGGCCCCTAAGCTTGTTATCATATAGAAGCTTTGTGAATTCACCGTTTGCCATTTTCTGGTTAAACAACAAACTGTTAGTCCACAACCTTAGTTTAATTCATGTTACCTACATAGATATGGCTTTTAATCTATGTTCCATTCCCATTTGTTCATCTCTGAGATTTCCCTCTTATCTCAGTGATGGAGACGGTGAGATGTTTTCGGAAATGTGGGAAATCACGTAGGGTGCATGAAGCCAACTGTTTCAACTACAAAATCCCACCACCTTATTGTGATGGATCATATCCACTCATCGTATGAGTTTCCCTTTAACCTCTGTCAAACAAGGTTTAGAGTCATTTTCAGGTAAACCTTTCTATTCAGTGAGTGCTCACCCATCATATTCAGGTTACGCAAAGGTACCATGAGAGAGTTCCCATTTTCTGGTGAAGCCCCTCCCACATCGGTCTATGACGTCCCTATCATCTTATAAAACACTCTGACAGATCCAACAGCAAATGGATAGCCCAATTTTATGGTGCGTTTCCTCATTACTGAAGGACCCATCATTGTGCTAATGACGAAAGGCCTTTAGAGAGTCCATCACATGGATCTCCCTATCACATGCACCCATATTTGCTGGAGAGAACAAAATTACGCCCTTGTTAATTTTAGGTCAAACCAGAGTGGCTCCCATTGACTTTTATAAAGTCAGATTTCTGGTGGTCCTTAATCAGCTAGGGTTTTCACACGTATCCCTTTTCAGGGTTATGGAACCCACCATGCAAGGAAGGGGTCACCCAATGACCTTAGGGGACACCATGGCAATGATGTGCATTCAGCCATGGTGTGCGTAAGAGCCACTAATGATTCATCATGAGCCAAGTGCTTATGGCTCATGGTCGCAACACATTATACATCCACACATCACATGTAATGGAAGAATTGATCGAATCAAAATAACTATTGTAAAGCCCATTAATCAACGAAATTAAAATCCATAACATTAACAATTAATGTCATCTAGGTATATGGGCTGAATCGCAGTTGGTAGTTCGGCCCATATAGCCTTTCTCACAAGAGTGGGATTTTGCAGTTTTAACCCTTTAAAAATGGGCTTTACAGGTGGGCCGAATTAATCCCTGCAATTGAACATCAGAATTGGAACTGCAAGTGTGAGAAAATTGGACTGAAAATAGTCCCTTTTGAACCCTAAATTTGCTCCAAACGGTTTTGGTCCAATCTAGTCGAAAATTGTCTGAAACTGATTTTCAATTCAAGAGTTAATTCATGAAAGATCTGAAATTAATATTTTTGATTTTAGACAATGATAAATCAAATATGGACTATTTGCACCACCTGCAAAATAGAGGTTAATTACTAGGGTTGCAGTTTCATAAACTGCAGAATGCAGAATGCGATCTGTCCATCTACAAATCTCCAATGCTGCCTTCTTCTTCAATTAGGAAAATAAAAATAGAAAACCTATTTCTATTAATTAATTTCATCCTTGAATGAATCCTATACATTTAGTCTAGAAAAATAAAAAAATATATTTTATAGACCAAATTGAATGAATAAAAATAAAGAATTGCACAGACCATCTACGCCAAATTTGCACTTCGATCTCCAGGTTCGAACAGTCCATTAAATCAAAATAAATAAAGAACAATTCTAAATAAATTTTAGATATAATAAAAATTAATTTCAGATCAATCATCCTCAACAAGAAACAATTTCTTGAAATAAAGAAAATAATCTAACCAAATCTTGGTAGAACAACTTCTACCCATTTATGCAGGTTCAAATCTGATTTTCTTGGTTCAAGATTCAAACCTGTGGCTTTGATACCACTGAAAGAATGGTAGGATCCATCAAATGGATGCCAAAAGGTTGCAAAATGGGTGGGTGGATTTCAAAAAAAAAATTCCTACATTCTTCCAACTGGGAATCATATTCCTAAATTTAGAATACAATATTTAAAGATCCTACTCGAACCATAACCGAACCAGATCTGAACCAAAAGATAAGAGAGGAATTATACCTAAACCAGAGAAGCAGTATCTCCTAAAGTTGGTGTTCACACCCAAAGAAGACACCAAGAACCGCTCCTGCAGAAGTTGACACAACAATTTGTAGAATGGTACTAGTAGAGTGCATCCTACACACTGAATCCTTCACAAGAATCCTCTAGAAACACTGAGCACCAAATCTTTTTAGTTCCTTCTGCAAAACTGATATCAAGAACTGATTTCTTGATTTCTTTTCTGAAAGACCGAATCTTTTCAAAGAATTGCGGTAGCTGGAGGAGAACTCCTGAGATGAAGATGGTGAATGCTGCTTCTCTTCTTTCTAGAGTGTATGAGATCCTATCTCAATTCGCAGGAAGATTTTCTTGCTCAAAACCCTAGGTTTGAATTCTATAAATTCTTAGGACTTCTCCTCTTTCTTCTTGATTAAGAAATCCCCTAATCCTCTTAGGAGTTATCCCAATCCAAATCAGCATCTGGATAGGGGATGATCTTAATCCTATCTGCATATTAGGTTAGCTTACTCCTGATCGTATCAGGAGATCCTAGACTGGATTAGGTTAAATGCCCAATCCTTTTGCTAACCTTAATCTCAGATCCGCCCCATAAGTGGGTGATCATATCAGCCCAGTTCGAAATGGGTTTTTGGCCCATTAAGTAATCAATGCTCAATTGGTTCCCAATCTGCTGCCCAGTTGGGCTTCTTTGTATGGCGTGAGACCCAAGCATTGATCTACACACCAACCACATGGGTTCGGCCCAGCCATTATTACAAGGCCTAGCCAAATTCACTGAGAAGCCCAGTGAACCCCTAAGCCCATCACATGGACTTTATTGACCCTATGGGTAGGTGCAAGATTAGCCCATCAGGTATTATCCTAAATGGCCTTACACTTAACCTCTCAACCCATAATGATCAAGCACTACCCGACAAGACCTCTCCCTCGGCTGCAAGAAACAACTGCACTCTCTTCTCTCTTGAATCCCGGGAATTAAAACCATTTGCAAACATTTTGAAAATGAAAATACCTATATATCATATATATAAATTTTGCAAAACAAAAATCCAATGATTGAAATCAACTACCGGTAGTTTGGTTTCCATCAGAGAGAGTGCATTCCCGATCATTACCTTTGTTCGACAAAGGGGCTGATCCTGTCACTATGATCACCCACTCAGATGAATTCTTAGACTGTCCCAACATACCTAGGTTTTGACCCCACTAAGGATCTCACTGATTGGCATATCAAAGACAACCCAATCTGACACCTAGTGAAGTATCATAATTGAGTCTAGGGATCAAGTGTAACTTTCTAGTTTTTCCCATCTGTCTCTAAGGTCCAGGGCAGTACTGGAAATCTGGTCTGATTTAATGATTCAAGTAATGCCATACTGCATGTGCCTTGGGTCTTACCCTGGTGGCCAAGACAGGCTATCCCAACACTTGGTGGCACACCAGTATCTGCCTTGGTAGGATAAATCACCTCAGACTTATCCAATGGCTGTGAACATTTAAAACTAGCACGAGTCTCATTAAGTGTCAAGTTTTAGGGTCTTATACAAAATCATACCATACAACATGAATCAAATGTGCACTTTATTTATTTACACTAAATGTCAAAAGTACTTCAAATTTAGATTGAAGCTAAGGGCATACAAAACTGTATAGCACAAGACATATAAGTTGGGACTTGAAAGAGAAGTCTGAATCTCTTGAGTTCAGACATATTTCAGACCTAATTGCATCAGATTTCAGACCCACTTATTGATATTAGGTTTTTTTTGTATGTAACTATTCTCAAAAGCTATGATTTCAGGTCTGATTCTATAAGGTTAGAGCCTGAAGAGCAGCCTTAAGATCCTAAATTCAGCAATGATTTCAAATCTGTTTACAGTAGATCTTAGATATGTTTACTTCTGTTCATTTAAGTTTAGAACAGTGTATAATAAACTCCATTGCTAATTTAACTAGCTCTCTTTTCCATTGATGATCTACTTGACATTTGAAGGCTGGTCCAAGTTTCAGTAATGGAGCTATGTTTTTCTCGTTTTCAAATTTCAATATATATATATATATATATAAATGAAAAAAAAATCAAATAACTTTGGTTGTGTGCTATTCTATACATCAACAATCTTTTTATTGCTTGGCTTTTGATACTTATTCTGTAAATTTTTCTTGTGGATAGAATTTATAGACTTCTTAGCTTTGTAAATTTCTCTTTAACTTGTAAATTGCTGCTAGATTAGGATTACTGATTGGTTAAATTATTTACATTCTTTTGGATTGTGTATAGTAGTCTTTTTATTGCTTGGTTCAGATTATTTAGAACAAATCTCCTGATCTCTCAAGTTTGAATTCATTTCTAGCAAGAAAAGGCTTCCCACCAAAGTATCCATTTTATTATCCAGGGAGTCCTCTATTCACCCTTCTCTTTACTTGATATTGCTCTTATTGGTTTTATTGTGATTCCCTAACACTAGGAACATTGAGGACAATGTTCATCTTAAGTGTGGGGGAGTGAGCCTAAGGCTAGGGTGTGGGGGCTGAAACCATGCACCTCATTCTCCCCAACACACATATGCAGGCAATGACATATCCAAGAAGACTAGAACCCTTCAAGTTCATTGCTATTTATTAAATGATTTTTAAGAAGGAATACAATGAGTTGTGGGAGACCAATGTATGTGTTAATTTTTTATTCTTGTGAATGACCCGGCTTAGTAAATGCATGAGAAAAAGGGGAGTTGAATTTGTCTTTCAACATGACTAACCCTAACTACCTTCAGGTGTATGAAAGCACTTGATTTCATTATTAATGGTCAATAGAGCTAGTTCACATCTGAATTGTTGATACATGAGATTCAACAAATGCAAAAAGGACAAAGCCCAAATTGACTCCGTTGTTCTGAGCTAAACTATCAGCTTAGAACATGAGTCTTGTTATCTACCTCAATCATGTGACCAATGTGAAATGGAGCATAAAATGCACTCACACCCAAAAAGCATAATAAAGAATAAATAAAAAAAAAAGAAAAAAAAAGAAAGAGTGTGAGACAGTGCATAAAATGCACTCACACCAAAAGAAGAAGAAAATGGTGAAACGGAGCATAAAATGCACTAACCCCTATAATAAGTAATTATGGTGACAACTGAGGTTCAAAGGGGCATAATAAACTTGAACTCTCATTAAGATATAGTTACAATTAGATTATTAATTTTGACAATCAAGGAGTTGATTTATATACTGAATGGGAGTGAAGACTGGACTATGAAGAAATTCATATTCTCCTTTCCTTGGATCTTATACATGCGTTAAATGGTAGTTTACATGAATAGGAGCCGAACACTTACAAAAGATCCCCGACTACTCAATGCATTTCTATCCTAAAAATTCACCCGGTAAATGGTGAGAACAAAAGGGGGGGAATGTTCAATTTATGGTTGATGTCTTTGCTTGAGGATAAGCAAAAGCTTAAGTGTGGGGGTATTTGATGAACATACAATTTATCTATAATTGCCGAGGTTATTGCATGGAGTCTTATGCAGGTTTTATTCAATTTTGCCCTAATTTAGCTTAATGACAAGAAAGATTTCAGGGGTAATCAATTCAAAAAAAAGAAGGCAAAAGGTAAGAAAATAAGGCCAAAAATTACCAAATTCAGCCCAGCTCAGCCATGGAAGCAAGAGAGCATAATTCGGCCAAAGTAGTGCAAGTTAATTCCTTGGGAAAACCTAAGGAAAGAAGCCTAGCAAGGGGAAATTTTCAGCCCAGCAAGAGGAGGCCCATTCTCAGCCCAAAGAACAGCCTAGAGTATAGATAACATGTCCTAAGAAGGAGCTTAATTGCAGCCCAAAGGAGCTAGGAGCAACAACCCTTAGAAGGTTCTTGAGAGAGCACTCTAGAAGGTTCAAGGGGGTGTAATACACCCCATTCTAGAGGTTTCAAGAAGGGACAAGAGCTAAAGGGATAGGAAATTCATCACATGGATGCCCAAAATTATGGAATAAAGGGGGGCGAATTTCAAAAATTTTTCTCTCCCTTCAATTGGGAATCGAATTCTCTATTTAGAAAATCATATTTTCAAGGATCATTCCTGAACCATAAACTAAACCAGATCTGAACCAAAAGGAGTAGGGAGAGATAATGCCAGATACAGAGAAACAATATCTCTCAATGGAGGTGTTCACGCACAAGGTAGGTGTTAAACAGTCTTGTATGCCCTTAGCTTCAATCGGATTTGATGTACTTTTGTTATTTAGTGGAAATAAATTAAAGTGCATGTTTGATTCATGTTATTTGGTATAATTCTGTGTAAGACCCTAAAACTGGACACTTATAGAAACTTGTGTTAGTTTTAAATGTTCATAGCCATTAGATAAGTCTGGGGAGATTTATCCTGCCAAGGCTGATATTGGTGTGCCACCAAGTGTTGGGATGGCTTGTTTTGGCCATCAGGGTAAGACCCAAGGCACATGCAGTATGGGATTGCTTGAACCCTTGAACCGGACCAGATTTCCAGTATTGCCCTAGACCTTGGAGACAGATGGGCAAAACTGGAAAGTTACACCTGACCCCTAGACTCGATTATGACACATCAATAGGTGTCAGATCGGGCTGTCATTGATGTGTCAATCAGTAAGATCCTTAGTGGGGGTCAAAATCTGGACATGTTGGGGCAGTCTGAGAATTCATCTGAGTGAGTGGTCATAGTGACGGGATCAGCCCCTTTGTCGGACAATGGTAATGATCGGTAATGCACTATCTCTGATGGAAACCAAACTGCCGGCAGTTGATTTCAATCGTTGGAATTTTGTTTTGCAAAATAAGATATATATATGTACGGTTTCAAAAGATTTGCAAAAGGTTTTAATTCCCGGGATCCATGTAAGTGAAAGACCATTTAGGATAATACCTAATGGGCTAATCTTGCACCTGCCCACAGTCCCTGGGTTTTTATAAGATGGCTTGGCCGAGGGACCACTTAACGTAAGTGTTGGGCCCATAGGGTCCATGTGATGGACTCAAGGGGGACACTGAGTCTTTCAGTAAATTCGGCTGGGCCTTGTAATAAAGGCTGGGCTGAACCCATGTGGCTGGTGTGTAGATCAATGCTTGGGTCCCATGCCATACAAAGAAGCCCAACTGGGCAGCAGGTTGGAAACTAGTTAAACACTGAACACTTAATGGGCCAAAAGCCCATTTTGAACTGGGCTGATATGATCACCAGTTCATAGGACGAATCTGAGATTAGTGTTAGTAAAAGGATTGGGTCTTTGACCTTATCCACTCTAAGCGACCAAATTAAAATTAAATTTGAATCTGGTAACCTCCTGATAAGATCAGGAGTTAACTAACTTAATCTGCAGATAGGATTAAGATTAACCTATATCCAAATACTGATTTGGATTGGGAAAACTCCCAAAATATTGGGAGGTTTCTTAATCAAGAAGAAAGAGGAGAAAACCCGAGCAGAAATATCAGATTTTGAACTAGGGGGTTTGATTAAGCAAGAAACACTTCCTGCAATCTGAGATTTGATCTCTCACAGACTCCAGAGAGAAGAGACAATTCTGCCCTCTTCGTCCCTGGACTTCTCCTCTTTCAGTCGCCGCCACTACCTGTTGGAAGATTGGATCTTTGCAGCAATAGGAAGTCAAGAAAGAAGTTCTTGACAATAGTCTTGCAAGAAAGACACTAGGATTCGGTGTTCAAGGTTTTCAGAGGGTTCTTGTGAAGAATCCAGTGTGTAGGACGCACCCGGCTAGTTCCGTTCCATCCACAGTTGTGTCATCATCAGCAGGAGCAGATCTTGGTTACTTCTTTGGGCGTGAACA
Organism: Nelumbo lutea; assembly: GCF_056320005.1. Classification (NCBI taxonomy): domain Eukaryota; kingdom Viridiplantae; phylum Streptophyta; class Magnoliopsida; order Proteales; family Nelumbonaceae; genus Nelumbo; species Nelumbo lutea. Next base: position 39,682,398 of record NC_142691.1, read on the forward strand.
CCAACTTTGGGAGATATTATTTCTCTAGATCAGGTTTAATCCTTCTTGTTTCCTTTTGGCTCAGATCTGGTTTGGTTATGGTTCAAGTAGGATCCTTGAATAATGTATTCTAAATTTAGGGAATATGATTCCCAGTTGGAAGAAGGTAGGAAATTTTTTTGAAATTCACCCCATTCCGCACCTTTCTTGGCGTCCATTAGATGGATCCTACCATTCTTTCAGTAGGATCCAAAATCTGCTCCCACAGAAGATGGCGTAGTGCAGGGTGGAGTAGAATCAACAGTGTTCCTCTTTGATTGTGAATACAACTCCCACCAATATTTTCTCCAAAAGATTGGAATCAAGATCTAATCTTGATTTCTCCCAAGGAATGGAGATCGAGCTGCTGTAGGTGGCGGCTGCAGGAAGGAGGTAGCAAGAGAGTATTTTGAAGGTGTAGAATTCTCTCTTCTTTGATTTCAGCTCTGGAGACAAGACTGTTGCTGGTGATTGTGTGTCTAAAGGCTTCCACCCCCTATTCCTTTTATAGAATTAAATGGATCAGCTTCTGATCCCATTAGGAGTTGCTAACCCAAATCATATCTGGATTAGAAGTCCCTTTAACCCTTATCTTATCTGCAGATTAGATCAGCCATCTCCTAATCTAATTAGGAAGTTTCCAGATCTAAATCTCATTTAGATCTTGGACTCTCTAAGTGGATAGGGTGTGGGCCTAGTCCTACCAGCTGATCTTATCTCAGAATTCGCCCCTTAATGAATAATCAAATTAGCCTAGTTTGAAATGGGCTTAAGGCCCATTTAGGGTTATGTATTCATTTAGCCTTTCAAACTGCTGCCCAGTTGGGCTTCCTTATATGACATGGGACTCAAACATTGATCTACACATCAGCCACATGGGTTCAGCCCAGCCTTTGTTATAAGGCCTAGCCAAATACACTATTATGGATAGTGCACCCCCTAAAACCCATCAGATGGGCTCTATGGGCCCAACACTTACCCTATGTGGTCTCTGAGCCAAGCCACCTTGTAACACCCAGGGACAGTGGGCAGATGCAAGATTAGCCAATCAGGTATTATTCTCAATGGTCTTACACTTAACCTCTCAGCCCATAATGATCATACACCGCCCGACAAGAGAGGACCACTCCCTCGGCTGCAAAGAACAGTGTTGTACTCTCTCAAGTATGGATCCCAAGAATTAAAACCTTTTGCAAATCATTTCAAAACCATAATGTATATACTTTTATATCTCATATAAAATATATTTTGCAAAACAAATTTCAACGATTGAAATCAGCTACCAGCAGTATTGGTTTCCATCAGTGAAAGTGCAACCCCGATCATTACCTTTGTCCGACAAAGGGGCTGATCCTATCACTATGATCACCCACTGAGATGAATTCTCAGACTATCCCAACATACCCAGATTTTGACCCCCGCTAAGGATCTCACTGATTGGTACATCAAAGATAGCCCAATCCGGCACCTAGTGCAGTATCATAATCGAGTCTAGGGGTCGGGTGTAACTTTCCAATTTTGCCCATCAATCTCCAAGGTCAAGGGCAATACTGGAAATCTGGTCCAGTTCAAAGATTCAATTAATCCCACACTGTATGTGCCTAGGGTCTCACCTCGGTAGCTGAGACAAGCCACCCCAACCGACTTGGTGGCACCACAGTGTCAGCCTTGTCAGGATAGGTCTCCCAAGACCGACCCACTGGCTGTGAACATTCTAAACTAACACGAGTCTCATTATGTGTCCAGTTTAAGGGTATTACACAGAAACATACCAAGGAAACATGAATCAAATATGCACTTTTATTCATTTACAATAAACTCATAAAGTACATCATTTTGATTGAAGCTAAGGGCATACAAAACTGTCTAACAGCTCCCACTTGCACTTTGGTCCAATCAGGTACTAGCCAGAGTCCCATGCTTTCCACGTGTTTCTTAAACACTTTCTGTGATAATGGCTTAGTCAATGGGTCTACCACATTCTCCGCTGATGCTACCTCTTAAGATCATCCTCCTGTAGGTCCAGCATTGTCATACAACAGTGGAATGGGTAATGTGCTGAATTCGAAATTCAGGAATGAACACCTTCATTCAAAAGGCAGCCTCACGTATGGCAATGCACTCGGCTTGGGTTGTGGACTATTAATTTGCTACCTGTTTGCTGACATTCAGGAAATAGCAAACGATTTTATCATTAAAACTTATTCAGATGTAGACTTTCTATCACCTGTATCTGACTAAAAATCGACATCTGTATACCATCGACTACTAGACAAAACTCTTTTGTACTTCAAAGGTATTTTAGTATGTTTTTCACAGCAGTCTAGTGCTCTTGCCCTGGGTTGGCCTGAAATCTGCTTACTACACTCACTGCCTGAGCAATGTCAGGACGAGTGCACAGCATGGCATACATGATGTTCCCTACAGTAGAGGCATAGGGAACGTCTTTCATGAAATCAATATCTTCAGAAGTCTTGGGAGACATCTTCTTGGAGAGAGTGACTCCGTGCCTGAAAGGAACATTTCCTTTCTTGGAGTTTTCCATGCTATATCTTTTGACTATTTTGTCAATGTAGGCAGATTGGGATAATCCTATTATCCGCATCGATCAATCTCTATAGAGTCGAAGACCTAGTATATAGGAGGCTTCTTCAAGGTCTTTCATGGAGAATTGCTGTGAAAGCCATACTTTCACCGTAGCCAACATTCCTACATCATTCCCAATGAGTAGAATGTCATCTACATGCAGAACCAAGAAGGTAACCTTATCTCCACTGTACTTCCTTTAAACACAGGGTTCATCCGGATTCTGCTCGAAGTCAAACGATTTGACAGCAGAGTCAAAATGGATGTTCCAATTTCTAGAAGCTTGCTTAAGTCCATAAATGGATCTATTAAGTTTACAAACCATGTTTTCCTGACCCGTAGCTATGAAGCCTTGCGGCGGCTGCATATAGATATCTTCAGTAAGATCTCCATTCAGGAATGCAGTTTTGACATCCATTTGCCAAATCTCATAATCATGGTATGCTGCTACAGCTAACAGGATCGTAATGGATTTAAGCATGGCCACAGGCGAAAAGGTTTCCTCATAATCGATGCCCTCTTTCTGAGTGCTCCCTTTCGCCACCAGAGGAGCCTTGAAGGTCTCAACCCTACCATTGGGGCCCTTCTTCCTCTTGTAAATCCATTTGCAACCGATTGCTTTTACCCCAGAGGATGGATCTACTTGAGTCCAGACTCCATTGGTCTCCATTGAGTCCATCTCTGCTCTCATGGCCTCCACCCACTTCTGCGAATCTATGTCCAACAAAGCTTCCGCGTAAGTCACGGGATCCTCCTCACTAGTCAAGGTTTCCACCAGGTAACTATCCTGGTCATAACCATAACGGACTGGTGGCCTGGATACCCAGGTGGATCTTCTAGGTTGGTCACTACCTAGAACTTGTGGGACATCTCCCACTGCTCCTCAGCTCTCCTCATCAAGAACAATTTCCCGGCGATGGGTGTCCAGGATGTAATCGGTCTCCAAGAATTGGGCATTTCGACTGCAGAACACTTTCTGCTCACTTGGGTCATAGAATAGGTAACCTACAGAGCCTTTTAGGTAGCCTACAAATAGGCAACAGCTGGTCTTGGATTCCAACTTGTCTGCACTCATTCTTTTAACGTGTGCTAGACAACCCCTAATCGTCAAGTGTCTGACACTTGGTTTCTTTTCGGTCCAAAGTTCATATGGAGTGTTCGGAATCGATTTGGTTGAAACCCGATTCAGCACGTAAATCGTAGTCTCTAATGCATAACCCGAAAAGGATGTGGGTAACTCTGAGTGTATGAGAAGTGACCGGACCATATCCAATAAGGTCCTATTCCTCATCTCTAAAACACCATTAAGTTGTGGTGTAGCAGAAGGAGCTAATTGTGATACTATCCCATTGTTTCTCGACCTCGATCAGATCAAAGGGCTTTAATTTCTCTCCCCAACTGTTTCTCGACCTCTTGTCTAAACTCTTTGAACTTTTCAAAGGATTCAGACTTGTGTCTCATTAGGTACACGTAATCATATTGTGAGAAATCATCTGTTAAGGTGATGAAATACATGTGTTGATTCAATGTCGTAACACTCAGGGGACCACATACATCTGTATGTATTAGGTCAAGTGTGCCTGTACATCTTTCACGCTTACCGTTAAATGGTCATTTCGTCATCTTGCCTTGTAGGCAAGGCTCACAGGTGGGAAGACATTCTATAGTTAGAAAATCCAAAGGACCATCCTTTACCAACCTTATGATTCGGTCAACACCGATATGGCCAAGTCAATGCCATAGACACGTGGGATTAACTGTATCACGGGCTCTCTTCTTGGGGATTTCAACCGACATAGTTTCGGTTATGTTAGTTTCTAGAGAAGGATGTAGAACATAGAGACCATTCTCCAGTTCTCTATATGCGATCAATCTGTTATTTCTTTTAATAGTAATCGTATTACTAAAGAATATAGAATAACCCTGCAGTGAGTTACACGCATGAGTTGAAGCCCCGGAGTCAATACATCAGGACGCAGAAGCTACCAAAAAATTGGTTTCTATAACACAAGTTTCGAAATTACCTTTCTTGGATTCCAGGTAGGCAAGACAATTCCTTTTCTAGTGGCCAGTCTTTTTGCAGAAGTGACAGGCATCCGATGCTTTGTCTTTCTTCTGCTTCTTGCCCTTAGTGGCTTTCTTCTGAGGCTTCTTTGCCTTCCTCTTTCTCTTGCCCGTTTTGCTAGCTTCAACAAACATAGCTACAAGATCATTCTTTTTAATTAGTTCTTCACCTCTTTGCAACATATTACTGAGCTCTTGCAAGTTGACATTCAGCTTGTTCATGTTATAATTCATGATGAACAGATTAAAGGAAGGAGGCAAAGAATTAAGGATAGCATCTATCTGGGTTGAAAGGTCCAGCCCGGATCCAAGAGCCTCCAGTTCATTGATGTAACCCATCATCCGAAGACAATGGTCGTGAACTTGTTGGCCCTTGGACATTTGAGTGGTCATGAACTGTTTCAAGACCTTTTGTCGAATAGAACGATTCTTCTCTTCATACATCGTCCTCAGGCTATCCAATATGTCCTTGGCAAGTTCGATATGATCGAACTGCCTCTATATTGGGTTGTCCAAGGACGCTCCGGGGCAGGATTCTTTGCCACTTTGTCCAGCTTTTCAGAAGCTAGAACCAGCATAAGGTTCCTGTACCAGTTGGCGTAGTTTGGGCCCTTAAGCTTGTTGTCATCAAGAAGCTTTGCAAAAGATCCATTTGCCGTTTCCCTCCTTTCTTAGTGATGGAGACTATGGGTTGTCTCTGGAAATGTGGGAAATCACATAGGGTGCATGGAGCCAACTGTTTCAGCTACATAACCCCATCACCTTTCTGTGAAGGATCATATCCACTCATCATATGAGTTTTCCCTTTGGCCTCTATCAGACAAGGTACAAAGCCACTTTCATGTAAACCTTTCTGTCCAGTGAGTGCTTACCCATCAGATTCGTGAATGCCAAGGTACCGTGAGAGCGTTCCCATTTTCTGGTGAAGCCCCTCCCACATTGGTCTATGATGCCCCTATCATCTTATGAAACACTCAGACAAGCCCAATAGTAAATGGATAACCCATTTTCTGGTGCATTTTCTCATTACAGAAGGACTCATCCTCATGCTAATGATGGAAGGCCTTTAGAGAGTTCATCATATGAATCTCCTTATCACTTGCACTCATATTATCTGGAGGGAGCAAATAATTATGCCCTAGTTTGATTTAGGTCAAACCAAAGTGGCTGCCACTAACTTTCATAAAGTCAGATTTCAGTGGACCTTTAATCGGCTGGGGTTCCACACCTAACCTCTTGATGAGGTGTGGGGCCCACCACTGAGGGAGGTCATCCAATGACCAAAAGGACATCATGGCAATGATGTGCATTCATCCATGGTGTGCGCAAGAGCCACTGTCGAATGAGCATGGGCCAAGTGCTTATGGCCCATGTACGCAGCACATCACACATCCAAACATATCATGCAGGGAAAAATTGATCCAATCAATTAATTATCTGTAAGGCCCATTGGAAGCTCGTTAAAATTCCATAATATTAACCATTAATATTATCTAGGTATATGGGCTGAATTAGGGTTACCCAGTTTGGCCCATATAGCTTTCTCCTTTAAAGTGGGCTTTTAGCAGTTTTAACTGTTTAAAACTGGGCCTTTATAGGTTGGGCCGAATTAACCATTCAATTAAATATCAATCCTACCCATTAGTGGGAAGATTAGGGCTGACTTTCAGCCTTTATTAAACCCTAGATTTGGTCCAAACAGTTTGAACCAATCTTGGTTCGAATGAGTCTAGGTTTTGATCTTTAATTTAATCCTTAATTCAAGAAAATAATCTAAAACTAAATAACTAATAAAAGAAAAACAAGAATAAAATTAAATAGAAATCCTATTTCTATTAATAATTACATCAGATTGAATGCCTGTACATTGAGTCTAAAAATAAAAAAAAAAATTATTTACAGACCAAATGTAATAAATAAATTCAATAAACTGCAAATCTTGCAAATCTTCCTACGCAAGCCAAGAATTCGATCTCCTCTTGTACAAATAGCCCATAAATCAAGAAAATTATAAAGAACTATTATAAATATTAATCAGATTCATATAAAATTAATTTCAGATTATTTGCCCATCTGTTTTGGGAAATTTCCCAAAACCCATATCTATGCAAATTGGGTAGAACGCCTTCTCCCTATTTGCGCAGGTTCAGATCTGAAATAGAATGGTTCAAGATTTGAACCATGGCTCTGATACCACTGAAGGGATAGAATATCCATCACATGGACACCCGAAAATGTGGAATAAAGGGGGGCAAATTTCAAAAATTTTTCTCTCCCTTCAACTGGGAATCGAATTCCCTATTTAGAAACTCATATTTTGAATGTTCATTCTTGAACCATAAACTGAACCAGATCTGAACCAAAAGGAGTAGGGAGAGATAATACCTGATACAAAGAAACAATATATCTCAATGGAGGTGTTCACACCCAAGGTAAGATCCAAAATCTACTCCCACTGAAGATGGCGCAGTGTAGGATGGAGCAGAATCAGCAGTGTTCTTCCAAAAGAACTTGATCCTTCTCAAGAATCACCTGGATGGCTTATGAATACAACTCTCACCAATCTTTTCTCCAAAAGATTGGAATCAAGATCCAACCTTGATTTCTCCCAAGGAATGGAGATCGAACTGTTGTAGGTGGCGGTTGCAGGAAGGAGGCAGCAAGAGAGTATTTGCAGGGTGCAGAATTCTCTCTTCTGTGATTTCAGCTCAGAAGACAAGATTGTTGCTGGTGATTGTGTGTCTAAATGTTGCCGCCCCCTCTTCCTTTTATAAACTTAAAGGGATCAGCTCCTAATCCCATTAGGAGTTGCTAACCCAAACCATATCTGGATTAGAAGTCCCTTTAAGAAAAGGGATAACCCTTACTTTATCTATAGATTAGATCAACCCTCTCCTAATCTAATTAGGAAGTTTCCATATCTAAATCTCATTTAGATCTTGGACTCTCTGAGTGGATAGGGTGTGGGCCAAGCCCTACCAGCTGATCTTATCTCAGAATTCACCCCTTAATGACTAATCAAATTAGCCCAGTTTGAAATGGGCTTAAGGCCCATTTAGGGTTACGTATTCATTTAGCCTTCCAAACTGCTACTCAGTTGGGCTTCCTTGTATGGCGTGGGACCCAAACATTGATCTACACATCAACCAAATGGGTTCAGCCCAGCCTTTGATACAAGGCCTGGCCGTATACACTGTTATGGACAGTGCACCCCCTAAAACCCATCAGATGGGCTCTATGGGCCCAACACTTACCCTATGTGGTCCCTGGGCCAAGCCACCTTGTAACACCCAGGGACTGTGGGCAGATGCAAGATTAGCCGATCAGGTATTATCCTCAATGGTCTTACACTTAACCTCTCAGCCCATAATGATCATACACTGCCCAACAAGAGAGGACCACTCCCTCGGCTGCAAGGAACAGTGTTGCACTCTCTCAAGTATGGATCCCGGGAATTAAAACCTTTTGCAAATCATTTTAAACCATAATGTATATACTTATATATCTCATATAAAATATATTTTGCAAAACAAATTTCAACGATTGAAATCAGCTGCCTGTAGTCTTGGTTTCCATCAATGAGAGTGCATCCCCGATCATTACCTTTGTCCGACAAAGGGGCTGATCCTGTCACTATGATCACCCATTGAGATGAATTCTCAGACTGTCACAACATACCCAGGTTTTGACCCCCACTAAGGATCTCACTGATTGGTACATCAAAGACATCCCAATCTGACACCTAGTGCAGTATCATAATCGAGTCTAGGGGTCGGGTGTAACTTTCCAGTTTTTCCCATCAATCTCCAAGGTCCAGGGCAATATTGGAAATCTGGTCTAGTTCAAAGATTCAATTAATCTCACACTGTATCTGCCTAGGGTCTCACACCGGTAGCTGAGACAAGCCACCCCAATCGACTTGGTGGCACCATAGTGTCAGCCTTGTCAGGATAGGTCTCCCTAGACCGACCCACTGGCTGTGAACATTCTAAACTAACACGAGTCTTATTAAGTGTCTAGTTTAAGGGTATTACACAGAAACATACCAAGGGAACATGAATAAAATATGCACTTTTATTCATTTACAATAAACTCATAAAGTACATCATTTTGATTGAAGCTAAGGGCATACAAAACTATCTAACAAGAGCCCCCTTGAAAATCTATATAAGGAGGCCTCTATGGGGGAGAGGTGTTCAATTGCTTGAGATCAAGGCTCTCCCACTCCTTGGGGTTCGAACATCTTGAAGAGAAGTGGAGAAGGAGAAGGGCTAGGCGCAAGAAGGAGAAGGAGAAGGGCTGAAGGAGTTCAAGCTAGCAAGAAGAGATAGTGAGTTCGACATTGGGTATTTTGTTTCCAAGATCGAATGTAATTAATTCGTTTTTAGTTTCAATTTTTCTTTGACTCGAATTCAACTTCCTTTGATGTAAATTTCTTTCTCTCCCTCTTCCACTCTTTCTTGATGTAATTAAGTTTATAAAATTTCAAGTGAAGCAATCAATTTCTTTTTGTTCATTCAAATGGATGTGAATTGTTGAAGTTTCTTGGATAGAGGTTAATTGTAGATCAAATCCGCAAATTAATCTTTCCAAACTCTGATCTAAATTCTCAGATCTTAGATTTGCAAGATTTGAATTGCTTGAAAGAGAATTCAGATATCAAATTTTCAAATTGGCCGATTTGATCTAATGTTTGGAATTCTTAGAGTGCTTGAGAAAGACTCTAGGAATTCAGATCTACTATTCAAGAACTGAATCGGATGCAAGGTTAGAGATAACTTGCACAATTTTGTCGGTGATTAATTCAGCTTTGATTTGATACCTTAGAAGTGTTTGAAGAAATGCATGCATGAAAGATTAGATCCTTGATAGAGATATGGGGATCATCAATCATGCATAGGATGAACATGCACTTTAAAGAGGCTGTTCATGACCTTGGGGTTTCACCAAACCAAGACTCAATCATGGTCTATTCGAATGATTCAATTTGATTGATTTCTGAATCTTGAGATTGATATTAAATGCTTATTCTTCTAACCTGAATTGAAGGCAATTGAGCCAATGTTTTAGATAGATTTTAGTTTAGGATTTTTAGTTTTTGAATAAAGTTTTAAGTTGTTGTTGATCAAATGAGAAGTCACTAATTTAGTATAGGTAATTATTTCCTAAATCCTTGTGGGAATGATACTTCATTCACTACTTTACTAGAACAGCTAGTGCAGTTGCTAATGCCACAATGATTTGGTCACTCTTATAGATCCATTTGCAACAATTGCTTTTACCCCGAGGGGCGGATCTACTAGAGTCCAGACTCCATTGGTCTCCATTGATTCCATCTCAAGTCTCATGGCATCTACCCACTTCAAGGAATCTATGTCCAACATAGCTTCCGCATAAGTCACGGGATCCTCCTCACTAGTCAAGGCTTCCACCAGATAACTATCCTAATCATAGCCATAACGGACTGGTGGCCTAGTTACATGTGTAGATCTTCTAGGTTGGTCAATACCTGGAACTTGTGGGACCCCTCCCACTAGTCCTAAGCTCTCATCATCAAGAAATATTTCCTGATGATGAGTGTCCAGGATATAATCATTTTCCAAGAACTGTGCATTACATCTACAGAACACCTTCTGCTCACTTGGGTCATAGAATAGGTAACACACCGAACCTTTTGGGTAGTCTATGAATAAGCAATGGCTGGTGTTGGATCCCAACTTGTCCACACTCGTTATTTTAACATGTGTAGGACAACCCCAAATATTCAAGTGTCTGACACTTGGTTGGAACCCAATTCAACACATATATCGCAGTCTCTAATGTGTATCCCCCAAAGGATGTGGGTAACTCTGAGTGTATGAGAAGTGACTGAACCATATCCAATAAGGTCCTATTCCTCCTCTCTGAAACACCGTTAAGCTATGGTGTAGCAGGAGGAGCTAACTGTGATATTATCCCATTGACCTTCAAGTAGTCCTTGAATTCGTCAGAGAGATATTTGCCTCCTCGATCTGATCGAAGGGCCTTAATTTGGACCGAAGATGGCGGCGCAGAGAAGGAGATTTCGCAGATGAGAGATTTGCTATCTGCGATTTGCAGTTTGAGAAACTGCAATCTATGATCTAACCTTTGTTTTGTAGGATGGAGTGTGCGAACTGCCCTGATTAACTGTTTTTGTTTTTCTTTTATCAGTTATTTAATTTCAGATTATTTTCTTGAATTCAGGATTTAATTAAAAATCAAACACTAGAGCCATTTGAACCAAGATTGGTTCAAACTGTTTGGACCAATTCTAGGGTTTTTAATCAAGGTTGAAAGTCAGCCCTAATTTTCCCACTAATGGGCCTAAGGATTGATATTTAATTAAATAGTTAATTCGGCCCAGCCTGCAAAGGCCCAGTTTTAAATAGTTAAAACTACAAAAGCCCATTTTAAAGGATAAAGCTATATGGGCCAAACTGGGTAACCCTAATTCAGCCCATATACCTAGATAATATTAATGGTTAATATTATGGAATTTTAACAGGCTTTCAACGGGCCTTACAGATAATTAATTGATTGGATCAATTTATCCCTACATGAGATGTATGGATGTGTGATGCGCTGCGTACATGGGCCATAAGTACTTGGCCCATGCTCATTCGACAGTGGCTCTTGCGCACACCATGGCTGAATGCACATCATTGCCATGGTGTCCCTTTTGGTCATTGGATGACTTCCCTCAGTGGTGGGCCCCACACCTCATCAAGAGGTCACGTGCGGAACCCTAGCCGATTTAAGGCCCACCGAAATCTGGCTTTGTGAAAGTCAGTGGGAGCCACTTTGGTTTGACCTAAATGAAACTAGGGTGTAATTTTGTTCCCTCCAGCTAATATGAGTGCATGTAATAGGGAGATTCATATGATGAACTCTCTGAAGGCCTTCCATCATTAGCATGAGGATGGGTCCTTCAGCTTCTTGATGACAACAAGCTTAAGGGCCCAAACTACGCCAACTGTTACAGAAACCTTATGCTGGTCCTAGCTTCAGAAAAGCTAGACAATGTAGCAAAGAATCCTGCCCTGGAGCGTCCGGGGGACAGGGCTTTTGAAGCCCGAAGGAGAGACTATCAGGAATGGGAGGAGAAAAACTCCCTAGCCTGGTGTTACATCATCGCTTCCTTGGACAACCCAATACAGAGGCAGTTCGATCAGATCGAACTTGCCAAGGACATATTGGACAGCCTAAGGATGATGTATGAAGAGCAAAATCATTCTACTTGGCAAAAGGTCTTGAAGCAGTTCATGACCATTCAAATGTCCAAGGGCCAACAAGTTCATGACGAATGTCTTCGAATGATGGGTTACATCAACGAACTGGAGGCTCTTGGATCTGGGCTAGACCTTGCAACCCAGATAGACGCTATCCTTAATTCTTTGCCTCCTTCCTTTAATCCGTTCATCATGAACTATACTTGAACAAGCTGAATGTCAGCTTGCAAGAGCTCAGCAATATGTTGCAAAGAGCTGAAGAACTGATTAAAAAGGATGAGCTTGTAGCTATGCTTGTTGAAGCTAGAAAAACGGGCAAAAGGAAAGAGGAAGGAAAGAACCCTCAGAAGAAAGCCACCAAGGGCAAAAGGTAGAAGAAAGACAAAGCATCAAATGCATGTCACTTCTGCAAGAAGACCGGCCACTAGAAACGGAATTGTCCTGCCTACCTGGAATCCAAGAAAGGTAATTTCAAAACTTGTGTTATAGAAACCAATTTATTGGAAGCTTCTGCGTCCTGGTGTATTGACTCCGGGATAGCGTCTATCTGGGTTGCAATCCTTTTACTAACTTGAGTGGGTAAGGTCAATAACCCAATCCTTTTACTAACACTAATCTCAGATTTGCCCCATGAACTGGTGATCATATCAGCCCAGTTCGAAATGGGCTTTTGGCCCATTAAGTGTTTAGTGTTTAACCAGTTTCCAACCTGCTGCCCAATTGGGCTTCTTTGTATGGCGTGGGACCCAAGCATTGATCTACACACCAGCCACATGGGTTTGGCCTAGCATTTGTTACAAGACCCAGCCGAATTCACTGAAAGACTCAGTGAGTCCCTTGAGCCCATCACATGGACCCTATGGGCCCAACACTTACATTAAGTGAACCCTGGGCCAAGCCATCTTATAAAAACCCAGGGACTGTGGGCAGGTGCAAGATTAGCCCATCAGGTAATATCTTAAATGGTCTACACTTAACCTCTCAGCCCTTAATGATCAAGCACTACCCGACAAGAGAAGACCTCTCCCTCGGCTGCAAGGAACAGTGCCGCACTCTCCACTCAAATGGATCCCGGGAATTAAAACCTTTTGCAAATCTTTTGAAACCATACATATACATATATATATATATATATATATATATATATATATATCTTATTTTGTAAAAATAAATTCCAACAATTGAAATCAACTACCGGCAGTTTGGTTTCCATCAGAGAGAGTGCATTACCGATCATTACCATTGCCCGACAAAGGTGCTGATCCTATCACTATGACCACTCACTCAGATGAATTCTCAGACTGCCCCAACATGTCCAGGTTTTGACCCCCACTAAGGATCTCACTGATTGACACATCAAAGATAGCCCGATCCGACACCTAGTGATGTGTCATAATCGAGTCTAGGGGTCAGGTGTAACTTTCCAGTTTTGCCCATCTGTCTCCAAGGTCTAGGGCAATATAGGAAATCTGGTCCGGTTCAAGGGTTCAAGCAATATCATACTGCATGTGCCTTGGGTCTTACCCTGATGGCCGAAACAAGCCATCCCAACACTTGGTGGCACATTAGTATTAGCTTTGGCAGGATAAATCTCCCCAGACTTATCCAATGGCTGTGAACATTTAAAACCAACACAAGTTTCTATAAGTGTCCAGTTTTCGGGTCTTACACAGAATTACACCTAACAACATGAATCAAATATGCACTTTAATTTATTTCCACTAAATAACAAAAGTACATCAAATCCGATTGAAGCTAAGGGCATACAAGACTGTCTAATAGCTCCCACTTGCACTTAGGTCCAATCTGGTACAAGCCGGTGTCCCATACTTTCCACATGTTTCTCAAACACCTTTTGTGTCAGTGGCTTAGTCAATGGGTCTGCCACATTATCCGCTATTGCTACCTTCAGAATTAGGATGTCCCCTCTACCAATGATCTCCCACAGTACATGGTACTTCATCTCTATGTGCTTTGACTTCGAGTGGGCCCGAGGCTCTTTAGCCTAGGCGATCGCTCCATTGTTGTCACACAACAACGGGATGGGTGATGTGCTGGACGGAATCACTACCAATTCATGAATGAATTTCTTCATCCACACGACTTCCTTGGTAGCTTCACTTGCGGCAATGTACTCGGCCTCGGTTTTGGAGTCTGCAGTGGACCCCTTTTTGCTGTTTTTTCAGCAAACAGCACACGATCCTATCGTGAAAACATACCCAGACGTAGACTTTCTATCATCTGGATCCGACTGGGTTAGCCTAGAAGGTATTTAAGTATGTTCTTCACACCAAAACTCTTTTGTCTTTCTATCATCGTGAAAACATACCAAAACTCTTTTGTCTTTCAAAAGTATTTAAGTATGTTCTTCACAGTAGTTCAATGCTCCTGCCCTGGGTTAGCCTGGAATCTGCTTATCACACTCACCGCCTGAGCTATGTCCAGGCGAGTGTACAACATGGCATACATGATGCTCCCTATGGCTGAGGCATAGGGAACGTCTCTCATGCCCTCAATCTCCTCAAAAGTCTTGGGAGACATCTTCTTGGAGAGAGTTACTCCATGTCTGAAAGGAACATTTCCTTTCTTGGAGTTTTCCATGCTGTACCTTTTGACAATTTTGTCAATGTAAGCAGCCTGGGATAATCCAATTGTCCGCTTCGATCTATCTCTATAGAGTCGATGACCCAGTATGTATGAAGCTTCTCCAAGATCTTTCATTGAGAACTGTTGTGACAGCCATACCTTGACCAAAGTCAACATTCCTACATCATATCCAATGAGTAGGATATCGTCCACATACAGTACTAAAAAAGTAATCTTATCCCCACTAGATTTCCTATAAACACAGGGCTCATCCGGATTCTGCTCAAAATCAAACGTTTTGACGGCAGAATCAGAATGAATGTTCCAACTCCAAGAAGCCTTCTTAAGTCCATATATGGATCTGTTGAGTTTACATACCATGTGTTCCTAACCAGCAGCAATAAAGCCTTGCGACTACTGCATGTTGATATCTTCACTAAGATCTCCATTCAGGAATGCGGTTTTGACATCCATTTGCCAAATCTCGTAGTTATGGTATGCTGCAACAGCTAGCAGGATCCTAATGGATTTAAGCATGGCCACGGGCGAAAAGGTTTCCTCATAATCGTTGCCTTCTTTCTGTGTATACCCTTTCGCCACCAAACGAGCTTTGTAGGTCTCAATCCTGCCATCGGGGCCCTTCTTCCTCTTGTAGATCCATTTGCAACCAATTGCTTTTACCCCAGAGGGCAGATCTACTAGAGTCCAGACTCCATTGGTCTCCATCCAGTCCATCTCAGCTCTCATGGCCTCCACCCACTTCTAGGAATCTATGTCTAACATAGCTTCCGCGTAAGTCACGGGATCCTCTTCACTAGTCAAGGCTTCCACCAGGTAGGTATTCTAGTCATAACCATATCGGACTGGTGGTCTGGATACCCGGGTGAACCTTCTAGGTTGGTCATTACCTGGAACTTGTGGGACATCTCCCACTACTCGTGAGCTCTCCTCATCAAGAACTATTTCCTGACGGTGAGTGTCCATGATGTATTCAGATTCTAAGAATTGGGTGTTTTGACTGCATAACACTTTCTGCTCATTTGGGTCATAGAATAGATAACCCACTGAATCCTTTCGGTAGCCTATAAAGAGGCAATGGCTGGTTTTGGATTCCAACTTTTCCACACTTGTTCTTCTAACGTGTGCAGGACAACCGCAAATCTTCAAGTGTCTTACACTTAGCTTCCTTCCGGTCCATAGTTCATATGGAGTTTTCAGAACTGATTTGGTTGGAACCCGATTCAGCAAGTAGATAGTAGTCTCTAATGCATATCCCCAAAAGGATGTGGGTAATTCTGAGCGTATAAGAAGTGACCAAACCATGTCCAACAAGGTCCTATTCCTCCTCTCTGAAACACCATTGAGTTGTGGTGTAGCAGGAGGAGCTAGTTGTGACACTATCCCATTGTCCTTTAAGTAGTCCCTAAATTCGTCAGAGAGATACTCACCACCTTGATCCGATCGAAGGGCCTTAACTTCTCTCCCTAACTGTTTCTCAACTTCCTGTCTAAACTCTCTGAACTTTTCAAAGGATTCAGATTTGTGTCTCATTAGGTACATGTAACCATATCGTGAAAAATCCTCTATAAAGGTGATGAAGTACACGTGTTGATTCCATGTCCTAACACTCAGGGGGCCACATACATCAGTATATATTAGGTCAAGTGTGCCTCCAGATCTTTTAGGTTTATCGTCAAATGGCCGCTTAGTCATCTTACCTTGTAGGCAAGGCTCACAAGTGGGAAGATTTTCTACGGTTAGAAAATCCAAAGGACCATCCTTTACCAGCCTTGTGATTCGGTCAATACCGATATGGCCAAGTCGGAAATGCCAGAGGCACGTGGGATTAACTGTATCACGATTCCTTTTCTTGGGATTTTCGACCAACGTAATTTCGGTTAGGTTGGTTTCTAGAGAAGGATGTAGAACATAGAGACCATTCTCCAGTTCCCCGCATGCGATGAATTTGTTATTCCATTTAGTAATCATATTACTAAAATAAACAGTATATCCATCAGCACACAGTTTAGAAACAGAAATTAAATTTATTCTCAAGTTCTGTACATAAAGACAATCTTTAAGTACAAGGACTCCTTCTCTAAAAACTAATTCTACAATTCCTATCACCGCAGCTACAACACTTGCAGTCGTTCCCAAGAAAAGTGTCACTTCACCATCACTCAATCTTTTGCTAACTTTGAACCCATGCAGTGAGTTACACGCATGAGTTGAAGCCCCGAAGTCAACACACCAGGACACAGAAGTAACTAACATATTAGTTTCTATGACACAAGTTTCGATGTTACCTTTCTCAGATTCCAGGTAGGCAGGACAGTTCCTCTTCCAATGGCCGGTCTGTTTGTAGAAGTGATAGACATCTGATGCCTTGTTCTTCTTCTGCTTCTTGGGTTTGACAGCTTTCTTCTGGGGCTTCTTTGCTTTTCTCTTTTTCTTGCCCGATCTGTTAGCTTTAGCAAGCATAACCATAGGCTCATCCTTCTTTAAAAGATCCTCGGCCCTCTACAACATATTGCTGAGTTCCTGGGTGCTGACATTTAGCTTATTCATATTGTAGTTCATAGTGAACGCATTGAAGGAAGAGGGCAAAGAATTCAGGATGGCATCCACTTGCGTGCCAAGATCTAGCCCGGATCCAAGGGCTTCAAGTTCGTTAATGTATCCCATCATCTGAAGACAATGGTCATGAACTTTCTGCCCCTTGGACATCTGAGTGGTCATGAACAATTTCAGGACCTTCTGTCGAGTAGAACGGTTCTGCTCTTCATACATTGTTCTTAGACTGTCCAATATGTCCTTGGCTAGTTCGATCTGATCGAACTGCCTCTGTATTGAGTTGTCTAATGAGGCAATGACAAAGCAGCGGGCTAGGGAGTTCTTATCCTCCCAATCTTGGTAGTCCCTCCTATGGGCCTCAGAAGCCCTATCACCCGGACATTCCAGGGTAGGATTTTTCACCACCTTATCTAACTTTTCAGAAGTTAGGACCAGCATAAGATTTCTGTACCAGTCGGCATAATTTGGGCCCTTAAGCTTGTTATCATCTAGAAGCTTTGCAAATTGACCGTTTGCCATTTTCTGATAAAACAGCAAAAACGTTAGTCCACAACCTTAGTTTGATTCATGTTACCTACATAGATATGGCTTTTAATCTATGTTCCATTCTCATTTGTTCATCTCTGAGATTTTCCCTCCCTTCTTAGTGACGGAGATGATGGAATGTCTCTGGAAATGTGGGAAACCACATAGGGTGCGTGAAGCCAACTATTTCAGCTGCATAACCTCACAACCTTTCTGTGACGGATCATATCCACTCATCAGATGAGTTACCCTTTGGCCTCTGTCAGACAAGGTTCAGAGCCGTTTTCAAGTAAACCTTTCTGTCCAGTGAGTGCACACCCATCATATTCAGGTTACGCTAAGGTACCATGAGAGAGTTCCCATTTTCTGGTGAAGCCTCTCCTACATCGGTCTATGACGCCCCTATCATCTAATGAAACACTCTAACAGATCCAACAGCAAATGGATAGCCCAATTTTATGGTGCGTTTCCTCATTACTGATGGACCCATCATTGTGCTAATGATGGAAGGCCTTTAGAGAGTCCATCAAATGGATCTCCCTATCACACGCACTCATATTTTCTTGGAGGGAACAAAATTTACGCCCTAGTTCTAATTTAGTTCAAACCAAAGTGGCTCGATCTGGCTTTCATAAAGCCAGATTTCTGGTGGGCCTCAATCGGTTAGGGGTTCCGTACGCATCCCTTTCCAGGGTTGTGGGGCCCACCAAGTTGAGAGGGGTCATCCAATGACTTAAGGGACACCCTGGCAATGATGTGCATTCAGCCATGGTGTGCGCAAGAGCCACTAACGAATTATCATGGGCCAAGTGCTTATGGCCCATGGTCGCAGCACATCATACATCCAAACATCACATGTAAAGGAAGAATTGATCCAATCAATTAACTACTGTAAAGCCCATCGAATGGCCCATTTAAAACTTAAAGCATTAACAATTAATGTTTACTAGGTGTATGGGCTGAATTACAGTTAGCAGTTCGGCCCATGCAACTTTTCTCATAATAATGGGCTTTTGCAGTTTTAACCCTTTAAAACAAGGTTTTACAGGTGGGCCGAACTAATCCCTATGATTGAACATCAGATTTGGAATAACCAGTGTGAGAAATATGGACTGAAAAACAATCCCTTTCGAATCTTAGATTCAAGTCTAAACAGTTTTGGCCTAATCTAGTCCAAAATGGTCCAAAACTGATTTTCAATTCAGGAATTAATTCATGAGAGATCTGAAATTAATAATTTTTTGATTTTAGACAATCACAAATAAAAAATATGGATTGTTCATACCAACTGCAAAACAAAGGTAAAACACAAGAGTTATAGTTTCATAAACTGTAAATCGCAGTAGGCGATTTCTTCATCTGCGAATCTCCAGCGCCGCCATCTTCTTCCTTCTTCTTTAATCAAGAAAATAAATAAAATAGAAATCCTATTTCTATTAATTAATTATATTCTTGATCAAATCCTATACATTCAGTCTAGAAAAATAAAAAAATATTTACAGACCGAATAATAATAAAAGGAAGAAAAAAAAGGGTGCGCAGACTATCTACGCCAAATCTTCACTGCGATCTCCAGGTTTGAACAGTCCATTAAATCAAAATAAATAAAGAACAATTCTAAATAAATTTTTGGATTTAACAAAATTAATTTCAAATCAAACGCCCTTAACAAGAAACCATTTCTGGGAAAAAAAAAGAAAGCAATCTGCGTAGATCTTGGCAGAACATTTTCTGTTCATCTGCACAGGGTCAGATCTGATTTTCTTTTGGTTCAAGATTCGAACCTTTGACTCTGATACCACTGAAAGAATGGTAGGATCCATCTAATGGATGCGAAGAAGGGTGCAGAATGGGGGGTGAATTTCAAAAAAATTTCCTACCTTCTTCCAACTGGGAATCATATTCCCTAAATTTAGAATACATTATTCAAGGATCCTACTTGAACCATAGACAAACCAGATCTGAACCAAAAGGAAACATGAAGAATTATACCTGATCCGGAGAAATAATATCTCCCAAAGTTGGTGTTCACGCCCAAAGAAGTAACCAAGATCCGCTCCTGCTGAAGATGACACAGCTGTGGGTGGAACGGAATCAGCATGGTGCATCCTACACACTGGATTCTTCACAAGAACCCTCTAGAAACCTTGAACACCGAATCCTAGTGTCTTTCTTGCAAGACTATTGTCAAGAACTGCTTTCTTGACTTCCTATTGCTGCAAAGATCCAATCTTCCAACAGGTAGTGGCGGCGGCTGAAGGAGGAGAAGTCCAGGGATGAAGAGGGCAGAACTATCTCTTCTCTCTGGAGTCTATGAGAGATCAAATCTCAGATTGTAGGATGTGTTTCTTGCTTCCTCAAACCCCTAGTTCAAAATCTGATATTTCTGCTAGGGTTTTCTCCTCTTTCTTTTTTATTAAGAAACCTCCCAATATTTTGGGAGTTATCCCAATCCAAATCAGTATTTGGATAGGGGTTAATCTTAATCCTATCTGCAGATTAAGTTAGTTAACTCCTGATCTTATCAGGAGGTTACCAGATTCAAATCTAATTTGAATTTGGTCTCTTAGAGTGGATAAGGTCAAAGACCCAATCCTTTTACTAACACTAATCTCAGATTTGCCCCATGAACTGGTGATCATATCAGCCCAGTTCGAAATGGGCTTTTGGCCCATTAAGTGTTCAGTGTTTAACCAGTTTCCAACCTACTGCCCAGTTGGGCTTCTTTGTATTGCATGAGACCCAAGCATTGATCTACACACCAGCCACATGGGTTCGGCCCAGCCTTTATTTTGAAACCGTACATATACATATATATATATATATATATCTTATTTTGCAAAACAAAATTCCAACGATTGAAATCAACTGCCGGCAGTTTGGTTTCCATCAAAGAGAGTGCATTACCGATCATTACCATTGTCCGACAAAGGGGCTGATCCTATCACTATGACCACTCACTCAGATGAATTCTCAGACTGCCCCAACATGTCTAGGTTTTGACCCCCACTAAGGATCTCACTGATTGTCACATCAAAGACAGTCCGATCCGACACCTAGTGATGTGTCATAATCGAGTCTAGGGGTCAGGTGTAACTTTCCAATTTTGCCCATCTGTCTCCAAAGTCTAGGGCAATACAGGAAATTTGGTCCGGTTCAAGTGTTGAAGCAATCCCATACTGCATGTGCCTTGGGTCTTACCCTGATGGCCAAAACAAGCCATCCTAACACTTGGTGGCACATCAGTATCAGCCTTGGCAGGATAAATCTCCCCAGACTTATCCAATGGCTGTGAACATTTAAAACCAACACAAGTTTCTATAAGTGTCCAGTTTTAGGGTCTTACATAGAATTACACCAAACAACATGAATCAAACATGCACTTTAATTTATTTCCACTAAATAACAAAAGTACATCAAATCCGATTGAAGCTAAGGGCATACAAGATTGTCTAACAGAGAGTGCAACACTGTTCCTTGTAGCCGAGGGAGAGGTCCTCTCCTGTCGGCTGTGTATGATCATTATGGGCTGAGAGGTTAAGTGTAAGACCATTGAAGATAATGCCTGATGGGCTAATCTTGCATCTACTCACAGTCCCTGGGCGTTGCAAGGTGGCTTGGCCCAGGGAGCACTTAGGGTAAGTGTTGGGCCCATAGAGAGCATGAGATGGTTATTAAGGGGTGCACTGTCCATAACAATGTATTCGACCAGGCCTTGTAACAAAGGCTGGGCCAAACCCATGTAGCTGATGTGTAGATCAATGTTAGGGTCCCACGCCATACAAGAAAGCCCAATTGGGCAGTAGTTTGGAAGGCTAAGTGAATACATAATCTTAATTGGGCCTTAAGCCCATTTCAAACTGGGATAATTTGATTAGTCACTTAAAGGGGCGAATTCTGAGATGGATCAGCTGATAGGATTGGGCCCATACCCTATCCACTTAGAGAGTCCAAGATCTAAGTAAGATTTAGATCTGGAAGCCTCCTAATTAGATTAGGAGATGGCTAATCTGATCTGCTGATAAGATAAGGGTTATCTCTTATCAGTTAAAGGGACTTTTTATTGAAATATGATTTGGATTAGCAACTCCTAATGGGATTAGGAGCTGATCCCTTTAAGATTATAAAATGAGGAGGGGGTAGCAGCCTTTAGACATGCAACCAACACAGTCTTGTCTTCAGAGCTAAGATCACAAGAAGAGAGAATTATGCACCCTGCGAATACTCTCTTGCTGCCTCCTTCCTTTAGCCGCCGCCTCCAGTAGTTTGATCTCTAGTTCTTGGGAGAAATCAAGATTCGATCTTGATACCAATCACTTAGAGAGTCCAAGATCTAAGTAAGATTTTGAATTTGCGAAGGGTCAAGTTCTTTTGGAAGAACACTATTGATTTTGCTCCACCCTGCACTGCGCCATCTTCAGTGGGAGCAGATTTTGGATCCTTCCTTGGGTGTGAACACCTCCATTGGG